>NW_026511578.1:0-46284 GCF_027579735.1 Bombina bombina
AGTATTACAGAAGCCCTGGCTCCCAAATTTGACAGTCTTAGGACTGAAATTAAGCAAGATATATCATTATTAACCAATGAATTCAGACAATTTTCATGCAGACTATCAGAGGCAGAGCAAAGGATCTCAGATCTTGAGGATCTCACGCTAGCCCAAAACACTAAACTGGAAGCCTCCCTATCTAATTGTGTAAAAATACAAGATAAATTAGAAGACTTAGAAAACCGCTCAAGGCGGAACATCATAAGGGTAATCGGGGTCCCAGAGGAAAGGCATTTTGAGGACCTTAATAAATTTTTAACCATTACCTTACCACAGCTTTTACAAATACCACAGTCTCAGCCACAGATTGTGCTCGAGAGGGCACACAGATTAGGATGGCCCTTAGCGGGCAAAGAAACAACTAAGCCTAGACCCATCATTGCTAGGGTCCTAAACTTCCAAGATAAAATTATGTTACTACAATTTTTTCGAAAAAATCAACCCATTTATATCCAAGATTCAAAAATTATGTTGTTTCAAGACTTCTCAGCTGAAACAGCTGCAAAGAGGAGGAAATTAGCCCCTCTATGCACAAAATTAATTAACCAGGGTTTCCGTGCCACCCTAATCTACCCTGCTAGGCTCAAGATCTGGGTGGAAAATAAGGCACATTTCTTTGATTCTGTGAAAGAGGCAGATAATTTTCTGGCCCAGTTAGGCCCTACAGTTGTTATAGGTCTAACAGCTGCTAAGAAAAATTAGAACTGTAAAACAAACTACAGATATTATGCATCTTGACTGTTTACAGGTTTTTAAAGATGTACTTAGAAATTTATTGTCTTACTTTTTCTTCTTAATTGTTAAGGTATTGGAACAGTCCCATGGAAGGCTAGGGGCTGGCCCCTGGGCGTTAAGGGGTCAGTTGGGGCAAGGGTCGCAAGACTTGGATGGGTGGGGGGGGGGGGATGGGAGAGAATTTCCTGGGCTCCTTCCCCTTCCCTTTTTTCCTTCTTTTTTTTTTTTCTCCCTCTCCTCCTCCTCCCTGCACTTTCTAAATTTAAATAATCAATATGGCAGGTAGCTTCACGCTGGTATCATGGAACATAGGAGGCATCACATCCCCGATCAAGCGGAAATTAATAATATCGCATCTGAGGAAACTCAATACAAGGATTGCCTTCATACAAGAAACACACTTAAAAATAGAGGAAGTACTAAAGCTTAAATGTGCATGGGTTAAGGAAGTCCTTGCCTCTCCCAGTGTAGGAAGGAAAGGCGGAGTAGCAATTTTATTAGGGAAAAAGTTGAATTATGAAATATTGGACATAAATACGGACACAGAGGGGAAATTCCTGATGGTCAAAATTAAACTAGCTAAAACTCTTTATACGCTTTGCAATATATATGCCCCGAATAGATATAACTACGAATTTTGGGAATCAATTCAAGCTAAAATTCTCTCTTACGCTGAAGGCTATATAATATTAGGTGGGGATTTCAACATGGCTCCGCAATACCCATTGGATAGGTGTCGACAGAACCCTTCTGCGCCCAAAACAAAAAAAGATAATCTGGAAACTAAAATGTTTAAAAGGATCACCCGGAACCTTAGGATAAGATATATATGGAGAGTACAAAACCCGGATTGTAGTGAATTTACTTGTCTTTCCATGGCACATAAGACTCTTTCCAGGATAGATCTTTTTCTCCTAGATGAAAGACTCGTGAAGCAAGGAGTAACCTCAGGCATACTGCCTATTTGCATATCCGATCATGCCCCCATATTCTTGGATTTTCAGCTTGGGGACTTCTCTTCGGATAGGCGTCGATTCCACTTTCCTAAATTCTTGGCCTCAGATTATAAATTTAAAAATTGGCTTAATCTCAAATTTGAGGAATATTCTCACTTTAATCATGAACATCTAAATCAATCAGCGCTCTTTTGGGAAACCGCCAAGGCAGTTCTTAGGGGAGAAATCCTTGCATACAGCATATCTAGGACTAAGAGCTATAAATTGCGAGAAAAGGAAGTGGTAAAGGCTGTTTCCAATGCGTATAATCGCTATTTATTACACAGGTCAGCAGAAACTTGGACAAGGTATTCACAAGCCAAGAAGGAAAGAGATACCTTCCTTATCCATAAGACCACACAGAAAGAATTAAAATTTCAGGCCAAGATGTACAGATACGGTAATAAATCAGGGAAACTCCTGGCTAACCTCATTAAAGGGGACAAAGGGTCATCCACGATTGATACCATTCAAAAAGGAGAAAAAACGGTTTCATCTTCGGAGGAGATCTTAGGAGTTTTTACAGAATACTATCAAGAGCTATATTCTTTGAGGCAATCAAATGTTGGTCAGAGGGAGGAATTCTGGGATAAAATTAGCTACCCAGTTTTAACCCCTGAGCTATCTGAAACCTTAAATTCTCCCATATCTGAATTAGAAGTCAGTAGAGCTATCCAGCAGCTTCCTTTAAATAAAGCCCCAGGCCCCGACGCCCTCCCAAATGAATTTTATAAAATTTTGTCCCCACGACTTGTCCCACACTTAACGAGGCTTTTCAACGACATCTATATTCAGGGCAAACCGGTATCCCCTTACTTTGCTGCTTCATATACTTCCCTTATACTAAAACAGGAGAAAGATCTGGATAAGAAAGAGTCTTACAGACCGATAGCTCTACTGAACATAGACTACAAACTACTGACTTCTATCCTAGCACAAAGATTTCAAGTGCTTCTTACTGGTATTATCCATAAGGACCAAGCAGGATTTTTGTCTAAGAGAAACTCTTCTGCAAAAATTAGGGAAGTCTTTGTCACTATTGATTACTTTAAAAATTCAGAGGAACGGGGCACCGGGGAGAGGGAGGGCACTTCTGACTTAGCTATTCTCGCAATCGATGCCGAAAGGGCATTCGATTCAGTTCATTTTGATCACCTGCTGTTCTCCCTCCTACAATTTGGTTTTAGAGGTAAGTTTCTTGAATTCATTGACAAATTATACGGCAAAGCCTCCACGAAATTAATAGTAAATGGCATGACCTCTGCAGAAATTGGCTTAAAGAGGGGAACAAGACAGGGGTGCCCTCTCTCTCCTCTTCTTTTCGACGTAGCTATTGAACCCCTAGCTATCCTAATTAGACAGCAACTGGAAGGTATCAAGGTTGATAAAAAAGAGCTAAAAATTGCTTTGTACGCCGACGATATTCTGATCTATATAATGAACACCAAAGAGAATATACCTAAGCTTTTGGCAATTATTGACCAATTCGGGTCTTTTTCGGGATACAAAATAAACACCTCAAAGTCGGAGCTTCTTTGGATTAAACAAACTAAAGACTCACTCAAGAACTCACCCTTTAAAGAAGTGTCTCAGTCCTTTAAATACTTGGGCATGTCAATTTCCTCTAATCCTGACTCTTGGTATAGATTAAACATTCTTCCAGTCTTAAATAAAGTCAGAGATAGCCTGTTAAATTGGAAAAATCTTCCATTATCTATTTCGGGTCGTATTGCTCTTTACAAAATGATTCTCCTCCCCAAAGTTCTCTATGTCCTTCAAAATATCCCATTAATGTTGAAAGTAAAAGACATTAGGTCACTCAATACGGCACTTAGAGGTTTTATTTGGCAGCATAAAAAAACCCAGAATAGCTTTATCTAAACTCTCGCTCCCCAGGAGGTATGGGGGCATGGCGCTCCCAGATCTCCGAACCTATAATTATGCTTTCCTTGCACGCATAATTACCGATTGGATACACTCTAGTGACTATGTTACAAACAATGACTTAGATCAAAACGTCACCTACCCCTTCTGTCCCTTAGCATTAATCCATTCCAATCATAGCTCTCTCCCAAAGGAGGTGAGAAAATTTAGATCTATCGTTAAACCGATTTATGCCTGGTGGCGGCTTTGTAAATGTATGGTGGTAGAAAACAGAGTGTATAAATACATGCCATTAATGGGTAACCCCCAATTTCCAGCAGGGCTTCACTCGCCACTTTTTCGAAGATGGCATAATTCTGGTCTAGATAACATCCTTTGTTTTTTAGATAAAAAGAGGAAATGTGTTAAAACTTTCGAATCACTCAGAGTAGAATTTAATCTCCCCCAAAAAGACTTTTTTGCCTATCTCCAAGTAAGACACTTTGCAACGGAACTAACGCGGGATTACGGATGGAATTGGACTTTAGGCAGTCTAGAAAATTGGCTGGTGCTAGTGAAGAATGGTTGTATGTAAATCTCCACAGTATACCAAAGCCTTATCTCACTTAACGGCCCCCTTAATTTGGAAAAGATATCTTTCAAATGGCGGGCAGTGATTCCCCATGGTAACCTTGACCCGGTTCTCATCCAACAGTCTATCTCCAAGGTCACGCAAGCCACGCTCTCTTCTTCATGTAGAGAAGCACACATCAAACTATTGTTTATGACACATTATACCCCAGACAAAGGTATTAGATATCGAAATCCTCACTTCAACAAATGCCCCAAGTGTTCGTTCCCCTCAGCAAATCTGGCGCATATGATTTGGGATTGTCCAAGGATAAGACATACCTGGCAAAGATTAGAGTATTGGATTAATAATTCCTTGTGTTTTTCCCCTCTGGTCCTATCATTAAAATATATAGTGTTTCTTCAGTCCGATGCAGAAGTAGCACAAATTAATAGGAAAATAATCATCCTTTCTATACTTGCTACCCGCTATTTACTTTTTAAAAAATGGAAAGGAAAATCTACTCCCAGTATCCCAGAGATCAAGAATTGTTTAAAGAAACAATGCATTTTAGAACAGACAGACATAAATCTTAATGAGGAGGAAGACGTAAGAAAGTTCTTCCAGAAATGGGCAGCATTTATTAAATCCTTTCCACCCTCAGAGATAGATAAATTAATCTACCCTTTCAGGAATACAGACCTTGTAATACTAGATGCCTGGTAACTTCCCAATTAGAATTGAAAAGGTAGGGATTCCCAGGGAAGAGGAGAGGGGACAATTTTTTTTTTATTTTTATTTTTCTCTTCTTTTCTCCCCCCCCCCCCCCTTTTTCTCCCTTTTCTCCAGGTCTTAACTATTAACTCGAGCAGTAATTTCTTTATTTACAGGAATTGAAAATATCAAAAATGGTGGATTAATGTTTACATAAGTAGATTTAATGTATAATCCTGTCAGCTTTTTTTATTTTCAATTTGTCTTTCAAATGGCTTACGAATTTGAGCATATTTTTTTCTGAGTTCTGTACAAAGTTCTTCCTATGTAATTTTCTTTTTTTTTTTCTTCTTTTGTTGGCCTTATATGGCAGGATTTAATCTGTAATTGGATCATTCCACCAGATAGATATATATATATATATATATATAAATAAAAAAAAGAGTGGGATCCTCCAGCAACGCCAAAAACGTGCCTTAGTAGGACACGAAGGCGTGCCAGTCTATAACGAAAGGCACAACATACCTCCACCAGGACAAAAGGAAACACCGGCCCCGAAGGTTGACCCCCTGAGGCCTCAGGGGCAGTCGCTCCCCCGGAAGGCTGCAATGGACCAGGCGATCCCACGCCTGACGAGCCACAGTTAATGAAACACGGACAATATCGTAAGCACACTCCCGGGAGGTGCCGATGCGCCAGCGCCAAAGATATGGACATGCGGAACCGTGTCGTAACCTCCAGTGGGAACAAGCCACACTCACTAGAAAGGATAAGTAGCGTTTGGGTTACCTGCATGCGTAGTAAGAGTTGATGGTAGGGAACTCATCTCGTGAGAAATAGAATCCCAAGAGACGGATGGCTCAGTGGGTACCCGATTCCCCGATCCTGAGGAACAGAGCACTCTAAAACGGCATTCGGAACATAAGTGATGGGCATGTATCACCCGGGCCAATTCATATTCTTCGCAAGAAGTAGAGTCTGAATCCGAGACATCGGTCTCCAAGTATCCTCCATAACTGGGACACTGCCGCCTCCAGAGAACCAGATGCCAGCGGACCAGGATTTCTCCGTCGCCATGCGGTCAGGAAAATGGAAATGGAGTCACAAGGTAAACCGTGCAGTCCATGCAAAAGCGTGCCCGACTGAAAATGCTGCATCTCTAGACATAGGCCGTTATGTTCCAAAATAGCCATGAGCCAAAGCAACACTACACAGTAGCAGACAGAATCACATAACAAACGTGATTATAAACCCCCCTGTTCAATAATCCCCCTCAGGAGATATTAACCCTGGATTCCTAGATACAAAAAGGAGCCTCACTGAGGCCCTATATTAAAGTTATCTCTGAAAGGTTGTAGCCCCTCTCGGATAAATAGTTGAAATTACAATACAACCATGATGAAAGTAAAATGAAACAATCTTACCAGAATCTACACCGTGGAACAGGAACATGGCCTTTCAAGTGTGATAGATAGTAGCATCTGCCATGTACTTGAGAGAAAAAAGCAGGCAGAAAAAATTGTCAACGCCAATTGCTTGTGGAGCTGTTAATATGAGTCGGGATGGTTTTGCAGAAAGACTCTCCCTGCATCTCCGGACTAACTTTCACCCATGCTCTCACTGAGAGGCTGACAGGACTACTTAAAACTCCAGTCCCATGCCAAAGAGTACTACCCTCCATAAGAGACTATTGAAAACTTCTGACACTTCCCTGCCAACCTCCTGGGACAAAAGGCAAAGAATGACTGGGGGATGAGGGAAGTGGGAGGAGTATTTAAGCCTTTGGCTGGGGTGTCTTTGCCTCCTCCTGATGGACAGATTCTGAATTCCCAAAAGTAATGAATGCAGCTCTGGACTCTTTCCATTTATGAAGAAAATCTAGATGTCTCTTGAAAAAGGATAAAGATTTGTACTGAAGAACACCCATCCTCCATCTTACTTAAAAGTTTCTTATGAACTGAAATATAATCCCAAAATTAAGAGGATCCCTAGGGAGTGATGATATACCAAACAAATAAGAAAAATGTGGGTGTCCAAATGCTACTGAACTTTGAAAGTCTACCTCCAAGCAGACACACATGAACAGGTAAATAAAATTGTTTTATTCAACCTGAAGAACCAAAATGTAAAACCAGTTTCTTGACCCTAGTGTCGGACTGAGAGTCTTAATCTTGAAAATGAAAGGAACCCTTTCTAGAGGTTAGAAAATGAAAGAAAGAGTATTGGCTGTGTATATAGGCAGGATCTAGTACTATAACTAAAACATATTTAACTTGTGTGACACAGGCTTGTCTGTCACAGTTTCATCACAAGACAGGTGAGAAAGCCCTGTACCTTTAACTACTATATGACTACAGGATAATTTAAAACAGACTATAACCTAAACTGTTGCGTTCAATAAAACTTGTTTTCTCTCTAAAGAATCATATATTCAGAACCCTAAATTCTGTATTCTATGTCTGTAAAGAGAAGTAGATTTGCTATAATTAGAAAATGTAAGCAAAACACACTATTTTTACAAACACCAAACTTTTAGTGGTCGTATTATCTATCACCTTATTTAATGTAATTGTATTGCTGCTGTGAAACATTCCTTATGTTTTACCTTATAAATTTATAAAAGGCAAAAAATAAGTCAGCTTTTTAAGCATAATCAGTCTTTTCATACCTTCTTACCAGGCCTGTAGTAACCATAGATTCAGACAGGCAAGAAAAGGTGTAACGTTAACGTCAGACAAATAAGCAGTAGATGCAACAAAGTAGCTAACCAAACCTATAGGGACACTGAACCAAAAAATTTTATTTTGTGATTCAGAAATAAAATTTAGTGAAATTTTAAGCAACTTTCGTGAAATTTTAAGCAACTTTCGTGAAATTTTAAGCAACTTTCTCATTTACTCCTATTGTCAAATTTTCTTCATTCTCTTGGTATCTTTATTTTAAATGCAATAATGTAAGTTTAGATGCTGGCCCATTTTTTTGTTAACAACCTGGGTTGTCCTTGCTGATTGGTGGATAAATTCATCCATCAATAACAAACTGCTGTCCAGAGTCCTAAACCCAAAAAAAGTTTAGATGCCTTCTTTTTCAAATAAAGATAGCAAGAGAACGTAGAAAAATTGCTAATAGGAGTAAATTAGAAAGTTGCTTAAAATTGCATGCTCTATCTGAATCACAAAAGAAAAAACTTGGGTTCAGTGTCCCTTTAATGACTAAACAACTAAAAACACAGACAGGACAGAACTAAACATGGGTCTGTTTTTTGTTTTTTTTTGCATACTAAAAGTCTGACTATAGAAACATAAAACAAAAATGAGAGTAAATTTAAAAACAAAAACAAAACTGTATTTTGTTCTTACAAACGTTAAAGAAGTATCTAAACATAAAAAGTTAAATGAATATGAAACCCATAATTTTTCTTTTGTGAGTCAGACATTGCTTATAATTTTTTAAAGTTTCCAATTTACTATTATCAAATTTGCTTCATTCCATGATTTTCTGTGTTGAAGAGTTGAAATAGTGCTGCCATCTAGTGCTCTTGCAAATGAATAACATTCTTATAAAACTGCTAACAAAATACTCTAAAAATAGACCGGGTCCTAAGCATATGTCCCTACTTTTCAACAAAAGATAACAAGAAAACTAAGAATGTTTGATATTAGAAGTAAATTAGAAAGTTGTTTAAAAACTTTGGGTTTCATATCTCTTTTAACATGTTTCATAATCAAAAAACTTTTCAGTGGAAAAAACATTTTAGTATGTGTCTCTAACAAGCTCCCTGCTTAATTTTGTGATTACAAAACAGCAAGGGTGTAAAAATGAGACCAGGATCTGAAAAATTGCAGCACCGGAGTCAAAGGTAAAAACAAATGTCAGACTTTAGAAGCTTTGTTGAAGAAAAGAACAAAGCTTCCATCAAATATTAGATGAAACACATAGCATAATGTTTAACACACAAATACATAAAAATATCACACAATGAATAGCAACCAACTTTTTGATAGGCAGTTCTGCCTAGTGTACATTAGTACTATTTAACTGCTATTTCTACTATAGGTACATATTGCCATATATACATACATACATATACTCACAAGGCTTAAAAATGTACATTTCTTTCCTATGGCATGGAGAGTCCACGATTTATCCAATTACTAGTGGGTTATTCAACTCCTGGCCAGCAGAATGAGGCAAAGAGCACTCCAGCAGAGCTGTTAAGTGTAACTTCACTTACCCATAATCCCCAGTCATTCTCTTTGCCTCTGTCAAGGGAGGATGTGCGAAGATGGTGTCTGAAGATATTTAATCCTTAAATGGGTACTTTTCCCTGCAAGCAAGGATTAGGGGCTATGTTGTGTCCACGTCAACCTCTTTAGTAAGAGTAATGGTGGCTTTTAGCAGTTAGGAGACGACAAGGTTGTCTTTGCTCAACTTCTAACATTATTGCTACCCCTATTATAGAAAGCCAGGGTTGGTTACTCTGTTCTTTCTTTTCTGCCCAGGTCCCTGTCAGATGTGTGGTGAAGCTGACTACACCTAGAGATGCTGTATCTACTCTACAGCAGAGACCCTGGAGGGCAAGTCCTTTCTTTTTATTTCATAGTACAGAGCTATCTGTGGAAGGGCTGTGTTACAGGGTCCCAGTGGAACCTGCTTCCCTCAGAAGGGGTATGTATTATTATAATATCTGCAGGTTTGGGATATTTTGCGGCCGAGCAGCTGCCTGGGTTAAAAACTACCAGGACCAATAGATTGCCGCTTATATTGCCTTATGATGGAACAGAGTTAGGTGAGACCCAGGCTTTATGTAGTGTGGGGTCTGTGCTAGAGGTTTATAGCTGATGCAATGAATTTAGCTTGATGGCTGCACTAAATATTCCCTCATACTCCTATCCCTTCCCGGTCCATGTTTACAGTACTCCCCTTTAATATAAGGGACTATGTTATGTGTGTCCAATTTTACTTCTGAGGGTAATGGGACAGTCTCCAGAAAGTTTTTAACCTGATGAAAGTACTATGGGTTCAGTGTTTGCCATATTTTACAACCGCTAGGAATGGTAACTTTGATCATTACTAGATTCCTAGTCTGTCATAGGAGTCATTTATATCTCTCTTAGTGTCAGGAACTATGTGGTTATTATATTCCTGCACTTCTCCTTAAAGTTCCTGATCATGTGACTATCCTATCCTACTTAAGGATCATTCACCCTATCAATCTTGCTTGGTAATTTGATACTCTAAGGATAATTCCTGTGTCAGAATTGGAGCTACAATATTCACTTTGGGGTTTGAATCCAGTACAAAATTAATGGAAGAAGACTAAACCCTCTCTGACATAATATAGATGCTTCACCTTTCCACTGAACTAAACAAGGTGTTTGTTTTTCCTTTTCCAGTGACGGATTAGACACGCTGTTTCTCTCTGCCTTCTACTTGGCGTGTGACGTAACACCCACCCGGCATTTCACTAAGCTACAAACACAGCGATCTCGCTCCTGTGTTCATCTTGCTGAACTCCTCTGTTTAAAAGGTCAGTTTGGACGTCGCAACTCCCATATTCTTTCCAGCTACAGCAACCTTTTATCTGAAACAAATCCTCAAAGATTTACGGATCTAAACTCTCATCAATCAAGGTAAATTAATGCCAATACAAAGTTGCAACTAAGGGAATATTTTCAAATACCGGTTTAACCAATACTAAAACAGTACTGCAACGTAATTGAAGCCTATTCTGTCTAAACCTTTGACGCTCCTTGTTATCATAAGTATATATGAACTTGCTATACTGAATTCTTATTAGAATTACTTAACATACATTTTAGTTTAAGCATCATTAAGCTTAGTAAATTGCAAGTCCTTATGCATTAAGTATTTTTTTCCTACAACTAGTCTCTAGTACATTTACTTTCTTAATATCTAGAAAGTCTCTAGCAATATTCAGTTGGCTATTTTCTATTAACTCTATTTCTTACAATTCCTATATTTCTTTTAATGACTCCACCATAGGTCACCATCAGTCAATGAGCAAACTATGGGTTTTTATTCTATCTAATTACCCTAGGTGTGGTGTGAGACTGAGTGGAGAATTTAATAGGAATATTGTATATTAATATATATCTGGGTATTACTAAGTTTATCCTTACACTTAGAGGATTTTTTGACTCTGACTTTGTTTCCATAAGTCAAATCCGCTCTCTATGTTCTTGCTTGTTTTTTGTGGCACAGGTACATATAAGCGTTGCAGCAGCGGTCTGCCTTTTTCGCGCGCTTGTCTGTCTCTAGAGGTATGTGTGATAGGGTTATGGATTATGCCTAGTTGGACTGCACACTATAACAGTTTAGCCAAATGACCCTCAGCCTAGTAGTCTCCGGAAGGTGTCAGCGTAGGTACAGGAGTTTGGATTCCGCTATTTTGGCGTAAATATATGTAGGCTACTGTTTGTATTGGGGAGTTGCTTCTCTTTTGCCGCCATTGTAGTTTCAGGCAGTGTTTCGCGCTTCAACTTAGCTCTTGAAGATGGCGCACCCCTGTAAAGGTTTTCTCCAGGGGATCAGTGTTTTCACATGCCTTTAATGCTTTGGGCGCTTTTCTCTACACTACTTATGCAGAGGGCGCGTTCCTCCCTGTGGGATCTTGTATCTCTTGGGTTTGTATAATGACGACTGCGGTCCTTATCTCTACAGGGAATTGTCTCAATTTCTGCTTTGTATTCTGTCCTTTTTCTATAGTGTCTCTATAGAATGTGCGGTTATCTCTAGAGTTTGTGTACATTTATATGTATTACGATTGCCACAGTGAGAATGAGGAATAAAGGGGACGTTTTGGATTGTTTTTTAATTTACAATTCAGACGTTTGCCCTACAGTGTTTATTTTCAGGATAATTTTCCTGTCAGTACTGTGTTTACCAAGTTTTTACCGCCATCTAGTGGCTGCTCAAGGTTAATGCAGGCTCATTTGATTTTAGCCATGTTTTCCTGAGGAGCTACTCTGTTATAGTAACATCTTTATAAGCTGTATTTTATTTTAGTGACTTGTATAGTTTTAAATGTGTCATATTTCTCATATTAGTGTTTTAGAACATCATCATCATCATCAGGTATTTGTGGAGCGCCTTCAGGTGCTGCTGCGCTAAATAATAGTTATTTCTATATTTTTAGGAATGCAATCTAGTAAGTTTGATCATATTAAGGTGATAAATTTATGCCCTGACATGTTTTTCATGTCCCTTGCTCAATTTGTTAGTGCTTTCGGACACTAATATATTTATTTCTATGTTTTATCTTAGAAATATATGTTGTCTCCCATATTTAGGTGAGATTTTTTAAATATTGGTGAATGTGGGATCATGTATCAGACTACGATTCCTAGTGTTTTTAAAACACTAGTATATAAATATTAAAGTCGTTAGTTTGTTTTTTCAACTGATGGAGCTAGATGTCTAATTTCTGCGACATCTTTTTTGTCTGATTTTATATTGGCTTTTCTCATAAACATTTTGTTTTATCTGGTATTGATCGCCATTTGCTGGAAGTTCAATGTTCATAATGTTAATATAATATTTAAGATAATTTAAATAGTGTGTATGCTGAATGCTTTCAATCTCTTTTATAGTAAGAGATTACCGATCAGTTGGTGGCATGTAAAATTAATTTGTTATTTAAGTGCCTTAAGTCACTAATGTGACTAATATTTATTATACATAGCATATATATTATATTCAATAGTTTAGGTCATCCTGTGTTTATACAGGGAATCCGTATTTAATTTTTCTCTCTTATGAGAGAGCTCTTATTCTACATTATTTGTTTATTATCCTTTATGTAAGGATCTTGTTTCTACTCATATGGTCCATGTATTATAATTTTAGTGTCTTTATTGACACTACTTTCTTTCCCTCATAGTGAGGCGAAAATTTGTAATGTGTGTGACGTATGATTTCTGGCATAATACTTGTTCTCTTGGTGTTCTTTAGCACACTATACTTTTCCATGTTATTTTTTTATTTATAGGAACACTGTGTGGTTCCAGTTTCTTATATATTCTGTTCCTATCGCAGGGCTCGGTGGCTACAGCGAACGTTTTTGTCCAGATCTAAGATTTGGTCCCGGTTTGGCTGTATATATTTCTAGGTGGAAATAGAGTCCCCCTTCCTCAGGACTAGAAGTGTAGTCCCTAGGGTCGCCTGGGTGCTGCTCAAATAGCTCAGTGGTTAAGTTGTAGCTTCGTATCTGAGACTTTCTGATTTGATACCTATATTGGGAGCATATGTATCCCAGTGATTAGCTTTGTTGCTTGTAACTCAAAGGTTGTTGTTTTCGTATAGCAGAGTTTCCGGCTTTTCAGTGCGATTCCCTTTACCTTATTTTTCATGCGGATAAGGCGGTCCTTCGTTCTAAGATGGGATTTCTTCCTAAGGTAGGATCGGATCGCAATATTAATAAGGATATGGTTGTTCCTTCTTTTTATCCCAATCCTTCTTCCCAGAAGGAACGTCTTATACATAACCTGGATGTTGTGCATGCTCTATTTTTTTACCTTCAAGCATCTAAAGATTTTCGAAAATCTTCTGCCCTATTCGTTGTTTTCTTTGGTAAGCGTAAGGGTCAGAAAGCCACTTCTACTACTCTTTCTCTCTGGTTGAGAAGTGTTATCCGGTTAGCTTATGAGACAGGTAGAATCATTCAGATATTTCGCTATCAAAGCAAACTTGGCCAGTAGTCTTGTTATCCCTGCATCAAGTGGAGGGATAACGAAGAATCTTAGGGATATTAGCGTTAGGAACCAGGAGGGGATAAACGGAGTACGGGGAGGAAAGCCAGGAGCAATAAACCAGGAAATGACCGGAAAGGTCAAGGCAGAGTCGACAGGCCAGAGGTCAAACCAAACGGTAACTGGAAACAGAGTCCAAAGGCTTAGTCATGGAAATCCAAGGTCAAAACCAATCGGGCACCAAACAGAGTGGAATCATCAGGCAGAAGAATGGTCAAAAGGAGGTCCAGGTCACAAGCCAGAATTCGAAATCCAAAATATAGTTCAAGGCACACCCACGAGATACACTCAATAATAGGGCAATGAGACAGAAAAACTAAATGGCATATAAAAGAAAAAGTGTGCCAAAGGTGGCGTGGTGCGTCACGGGTGATGAGATGCGTCACAGGAGACGTGATGCATCATAGGAGAGGCGAGATGGAGCAATCTGGCATCAAAACAGTGTGATGGCAACCTGGGGTCATAACAGACAGCTGGACAACAGTCTCCTGAGAGAATTACGGCTCATTCCACTTGGGCTGTCTCCTCTTCCTGGGCTTTCAAAAATGAAGCCTCTGTGGAGCAAATATGCAAGGCGGCCACATGGTCCTCTTTGCATACCTTTTCCAATTTCTACAACTTTGATACTTTTGCCTCGGCTGAGGCTTCCTAGGAGATAAAAGTTCTTCAAGCGGTGGTGCCTTCTGTTTAGGTCCGCCTGTCTTATTCTCCCTCCCTTTTCATTCTGGGTCCTCTGGCTTGGGTATAGGTTCCCACTAGTAATTGGAATGAATCATGGACTCTCCATGCCATAGGAAAGAAAACAAAATGTATGCATCCCTGATAAACAAAAAATCTTTCTGGGCATGGAAAGTCCACGACCCGCCCTTATTAATTTAAGAAGTTGAAAAATTGTTGATATAAACCTCAGGCACCTCTATACCCTTTTGATGTCTTCTTTTTCCATTTTCTTTCGGCCAAATGATTGGGGATTATGGATAAGGGAAGTGACACTTAACAGCTCTGCTGGGGTGCTCTTTGCCTCCTCCTGCTGGCCAGAAGTTGAATATCCCACTAGTAATTTGAATGAATCGTGGACTCTCCATGCCCAGAAAGAAATAAATTTATCAGGTAAGCATAAATTTTATTTTATGTGACTCACAGCTCAAGCACACAACAAGGCCATAACTTTGCAAGCTAAATAAGCCCATAATGATCATAAAAAGTTAACAGAGCAACAGAACTGCATAAACTAGTATGATATCTTAGAATCTATGATGTCAGTAGCCGGCCATCAAAGAAGGCAAAAAAAACAAAAAAACTCTCAATCCAAAACATTTACATTTTTATAAAATGCCAGCCTATGTAAACCAAAAAAGGAAAAAAAACATAATTTATGCTTACCAGATTAATTCCTTTCCTTCTGGATAGGGAGAGTCCACGGCTTCATTCCTTACTGTTGGGAAATACACCTGGCCACCAGGAGGAGGCAGACACCCTGGTCAAAGGCTTAAATATCCCTCCCACTTCCTCATTACCCCAGTCATTCTGCCGAGGGAACAAGTAAAAGTAGGAGAAACATTAGGGTATAAATGGTGCCAGAAGAATAAAATAAATATTAGGGGACCGCCCATAGACAAGAAAAAGCATGCGGTGGTCGTGGACTATCCCTATTCGTAAGGAAAGGAATTTATCTGGTTAGCATAAATTATGTTTTCCTTCCTAAGATAGGGAGAGTTCACGGCTTCATTCCTTACTGTTGGGGAAACTATACCCAAGCTCCAGAGGACACTGAATGAATAACGGGAGGAAACAAAAAGGAAGAGGCGGACCCTATTCTGAGGGCATCACAGCCTGCAAAACTTTTCTCCCGAAAGCTGCTTTAGCCAAAGCAAAAAAAATTAAAACTTGTAAAATTTTGAAAAAGTATGAAAGGAGGACCAGGTAGCCGCCTTACAAATCTGACACATAGAGGCCTCATTCTTTAAGACCCAAGAGGAAGCCACTGCTCTAGTGGTATGAGTCGTTATCCTCTCAGGGCGACAATGTCCTGCTGTCTCGTAAGCTAATCAGATGACGCTGCTTAACCAAAAAGATAGGGAAGTCAAAGTAGGCTTCTGACCCTTACGCTTCCCCGAATAGACAACAAACAAAGAGGAAGATTGTCTAAACTCCGTAGTGGCCTGAAGATAGAACTTCAAGGCACGAACCACATCCAAATTGTGAAGTAAGCATTCCTTCGATGAAGAAGGATTAGGACACAAGGAAGGGACCACAATCTCCTGATTGATGTTGCGATCTGACACAACCTTAGGAAGAAAACCTAATTTAGTACGTAAAACTGCCTTATCTGCCTGAAAAATCAGATATGGGGCTCACATTGCAGAGAGCTCAGAAACTCGCGCAGAGGCAATAGCCAGTAAAAACAGAATTTATGTTTACCTGATAAATTACTTTCTCCAACGGTGTGTCCGGTCCACGGCGTCATCCTTACTTGTGGGATATTCTCTTCCCCAACAGGAAATGGCAAAGAGCCCAGCAAAGCTGGTCACATGATCCCTCCTAGGCTCCGCCTTCCCCAGTCATTCGACCGACGTAAAGGAGGAATATTTGCATAGGAGAAACCATATGATACCGTGGTGACTGTAGTTAAAGAAAATAAATTATCAGACCTGATTAAAAAAACCAGGGCGGGCCGTGGACCGGACACACCGTTGGAGAAAGTAATTTATCAGGTAAACATAAATTCTGTTTTCTCCAACATAGGTGTGTCCGGTCCACGGCGTCATCCTTACTTGTGGGAACCAATACCAAAGCTTTAGGACACGGATGAAGGGAGGGAGCAAATCAGGTCACCTAAATGGAAGGCACCACGGCTTGCAAAACCTTTCTCCCAAAAATAGCCTCAGAAGAAGCAAAAGTATCAAACTTGTAAAATTTAGTAAAAGTGTGCAGTGAAGACCAAGTCGCTGCCTTACATATCTGATCAACAGAAGCCTCGTTCTTGAAGGCCCATGTGGAAGCCACAGCCCTAGTGGAATGAGCTGTGATTCTTTCAGGAGGCTGCCGTCCGGCAGTCTCATAAGCCAATCTGATGATGCTTTTAATCCAAAAAGAGAGAGAGGTAGAAGTTGCTTTTTGACCTCTCCTTATACCAGAATAAACAACAAACAAGGAAGATGTTTGTCTAAAATCCTTTGTAGCATCTAAATAGAATTTTAGAGCACGAACAACATCCAAATTGTGCAACAAACGTTCCTTCTTTGAAACTGGATTCGGACACAAAGAAGGCACGACTATCTCCTGGTTAATGTTTTTGTTAGAAACAACTTTCGGAAGAAAACCAGGTTTAGTACGTAAAACCACCTTATCTGCATGGAACACCAGATAAGGAGGAGAACACTGCAGAGCAGATAATTCTGAAACTCTTCTAGCAGAAGAAATTGCAACCAAAAACAAAACTTTCCAAGATAATAACTTAATATCAACGGAATGTAAGGGTTCAAACGGAACCCCCTGAAGAACTGAAAGAACTAAATTGAGACTCCAAGGAGGAGTCAAAGGTTTGTAAACAGGCTTGATTCTAACCAGAGCCTGAACAAAGGCTTGAACATCTGGCACAGCTGCCAGCTTTTTGTGAAGTAACACAGACAAGGCAGAAATCTGTCCCTTCAAGGAACTTGCAGATAATCCTTTCTCCAAACCTTCTTGAAGAAAGGATAGAATCTTAGGAATTTTTACCTTGTCCCAAGGGAATCCTTTAGATTCACACCAACAGATATATTTTTTCCATATTTTGTGGTAAATTTTTCTAGTTACAGGCTTTCTGGCCTGAACAAGAGTATCAATGACATAATCTGAGAACCCTCGCTTTGATAAGATCAAGCGTTCAATCTCCAAGCAGTCAGTTGGAGTGAGACCAGATTCGGATGTTCGAACGGACCTTGAACAAGAAGGTCTCGTCTCAAAGGTAGCTTCCATGGTGGAGCCAATGACATATTCACCAGGTCTGCATACCAAGTCCTGCGTGGCCACGCAGGAGCTATCAAGATCACCGATGCCCTCTCCTGATTGATCCTGGCTACCAGCCTGGGGATGAGAGGAAACGGCGGGAATACATAAGCTAGTTTGAAGGTCCAAGGTGCTACTAGTGCATCTACTAGAGTCGCCTTGGGATCCCTGGATCTGGACCCGTAGCAAGGAACCTTGAAGTTCTGACGAGAGGCCATCAGATCCATGTCTGGAATGCCCCACAATTGAGTAATTTGGGCAAATATTTCCGGATGGAGTTCCCACTCCCCCGGATGAAATGTCTGATTGAAACCGTATGAACTTGGCCTTTGCTAGCTGAGGCCAAGCCTTGAGAGCATTGAGTATCGCTCTCAGTTCCAGAATATTTATCGGTAGAAGAGATTCTTCCCGAGACCAAAGACCCTGAGCTTTCAGGGGTCCCCAGACCGCGCCCCAGCCCACCAGACTGGCGTCGGTCGTGACAATGACCCACTCTGGTCTGCGGAAGCTCATCCCCTGTGACAGGTTGTCCAGGGACAGCCACCAACGGAGTGAATCTCTGGTCCTCTGATTTACTTGTATCGTCGGAGACAAGTCTGTATAGTCCCCATTCCACTGACTGAGCATGCACAGTTGTAATGGTCTTAGATGAATGCGCGCAAAAGGAACTATGTCCATTGCCGCTACCATCAAACCTATTACTTCCATGCACTGCGCTATGGAAGGAAGAGGAACAGAATGAAGTATTTGACAAGAGTTTAGAAGTTTTGATTTTCTGGCCTCTGTCAGAAAAATCCTCATTTCTAAGGAGTCTATTATTGTTCCCAAGAAGGGAACCCTTGTTGACGGAGATAGAGAACTCTTTTCTACGTTCACTTTCCATCCGTGAGATCTGAGAAAGGCCAGGACAATGTCCGTGTGAGCCTTTGCTTGAGGAAGGGACGACGCTTGAATCAGAATGTCGTCCAAGTAAGGTACTACTGCAATGCCCCTTGGTCTTAGCACAGCTAGAAGGGACCCTAGTACCTTTGTGAAAATCCTTGGAGCAGTGGCTAATCCGAACAGAAGTGCCACAAACTGGTAATGCTTGTCCAGGAATGCGAACCTTAGGAACCGATGATGTTCCTTGTGGATAGGAATATGTAGATACGCATCCTTTAAATCCACCGTGGTCATGAATTGACCTTCCTGGATGGAAGGAAGAATTGTTCGAATGGTTTCCATTTTGAACGATGGAACCTTGAGAAACTTGTTTAGGATCTTGAGATCTAAGATTGGTCTGAATGTTCCCTCTTTTTTGGGAACTACGAACAGATTGGAGTAGAACCCCATCCCTTGTTCTCCTAATGGAACAGGATGAATCACTCCCATTTTTAACAGGTCTTCTACACAATGTAAGAATGCCTGTTTTTTTTTTTTTATGTGGTCTGAAGACAATTGAGACCTGTGGAACCTCCCCCTTGGGGAAAGCCCCTTGAATTCCAGAAGATAACCTTGGGAGACTATTTCTAGCGCCCAAGGATCCAGAACATCTCTTGCCCAAGCCTGAGCGAAGAGAGAGAGTCTGCCCCCCACCAGATCCGGTCCCGGATCGGGGGCCAACATCTCATGCTGTCTTGGTAGCAGTGGCAGGTTTCTTGGCCTGCTTTCCTTTGTTCCAGCCTTGCATTGGTCTCCAGGCTGGCTTGGCTTGAGAAGTATTACCCTCTTGCTTAGAGGACGTAGCACTTGGGGCTGGTCCGTTTCTGCGAAAGGGACGAAAATTAGGTTTATTTTTGGCCTTGAAAGACCTATCCTGAGGAAGGGCGTGGCCCTTGCCCCCAGTGATATCAGAGATAATCTCTTTCAAGTCAGGGCCAAACAGCGTTTTCCCCTTGAAAGGAATGTTAAGCAATTTGTTCTTGGAAGACGCATCCGCTGACCAAGATTTTAACCAAAGCGCTCTGCGCGCCACAATAGCAAAACCAGAATTTTTCGCCGCTAACCTAGCCAATTGCAAAGTGGCGTCTAGGGTGAAAGAATTAGCCAATTTGAGAGCACGAATTCTGTCCATAATCTCCTCATAAGAAGAAGAATTATTATTGAGCGTCTTTTCTAGCTCATCGAACCAGAAACACGCGGCTGTAGTGACAGGAACAATGCATGAAATTGGTTGTAGAAGGTAACCTTGCTAAACAAACATCTTTTTAAGCAAACCTTCTAATTTTTTATCCATAGGATCTTTGAAAGCACAACTATCTTCTATGGGTATAGTGGTGCGTTTGTTTAGAGTAGAAACCGCCCCCCTCGACCTTGGGGACTGTCTGTCATAAGTCCTTTCTGGGGTCGACCATAGGAAACAATTTTTTAAATATGGGGGGAGGGACGAAAGGTATACCGGGCCTTTCCCATTCTTTATTTACAATGTCCGCCACCCGCTTGGGTATAGGAAAAGCTTCGGGGGGCCCCGGGACCTCTAGGAACTTGTCCATTTTACATAGTTTCTCTGGAATGACCAAATTCTCACAATCATCCAGAGTGGATAACACCTCCTTAAGCAGAGCGCGGAGATGTTCCAACTTAAATTTAAATGTAATCACATCAGGTTCAGCTTGTTGAGAAATTTTCCCTGAATCTGAAATTTCTCCCTCAGACAAAACCTCCCTGGCCCCCTCAGACTGGTGTAGGGGCCCTTCAGAACCAATATCATCAGCGTCCTCATGCTCTTCAGTATTTTCTAAAACAGAGCAGTCGCGCTTTCGCTGATAAGTGGGCATTTTGGCTAAAATGTTTTTGATAGAATTATCCATTACAGCCGTTAATTGTTGCATAGTAAGGAGTATTGGCGCGCTAGATGTACTAGGGGCCTCCTGTGTGGGCAAGACTGGTGTAGACGAAGGAGGGGATGATGCAGTACCATGCTTACTCCCCTCACTTGAGGAATCATCTTGGGCATCATTTTCTCTAAATTTTGTGTCACATAAATCACATCTATTTAAATGAGAAGGAACCTTGGCTTCCCCACATTCAGAACACAGTCTATCTGGTAGTTCAGACATGTTAAACAGGCAAAAACTTGATAACAAAGTACAAAAAACGTTTTAAAATAAACCGTTACTGTCACTTTAAATTTTAAACTGAACACACTTTATTACTGCAATTGCGAAAAAGTATGAAGGAATTGTTCAAAATTCACCAAAAACAGAATTTATGTTTACCTGATAAATTACTTTCTCCAACGGTGTGTCCGGTCCACGGCGTCATCCTTACTTGTGGGATATTCTCTTCCCCAACAGGAAATGGCAAAGAGCCCAGCAAAGCTGGTCACATGATCCCTCCTAGGCTCCGCCTACCCCAGTCATTCGACCGACGTTAAGGAGGAATATTTGCATAGGAGAAACCATATGATACCGTGGTGACTGTAGTTAAAGAAAATAAAATATCAGACCTGATTAAAAACCCCGGGCGGGCCGTGGCCCGGACACACCGTTGGAGAAAGTAATTTATCAGGTAAACATAAATTCTGTTTTCTCCAACATAGGTGTGTCCGGTCCACGGCGTCATCCTTACTTGTGGGAACCAATACCAAAGCTTTAGGACACGGATGAAGGGAGGGAGCAAATCAGGTCACCTAAATGGAAGGCACCACGGCTTGCAAAACCTTTCTCCCAAAAATAGCCTCAGAAGAAGCAAAAGTATCAAACTTGTAAAATTTGGTAAAAGTGTGCAGTGAAGACCAAGTCGCTGCCCTACATATCTGATCAACAGAAGCCTCGTTCTTGAAGGCCCATGTGGAAGCCACAGCCCTAGTGGAATGAGCTGTGATTCTTTCGGGAGGCTGCCGTCCGGCAGTCTCGTAAGCCAATCTGATGATGCTTTTAATCCAAAAAGAGAGAGAGGTAGAAGTTGCTTTTTGACCTCTCCTTTTACCGGAATAAACAACAAACAAGGAAGATGTTTGTCTAAAATCCTTTGTAGCATCTAAATAGAATTTTAGAGCGCGAACAACATCCAAATTGTGCAACAAACGTTCCTTCTTCGAAACTGGTTTCGGACACAGAGAAGGTACGATAATCTCCTGGTTAATGTTTTTGTTAGAAACAACTTTTGGAAGAAAACCAGGTTTAGTACGTAAAACCACCTTATCTGCATGGAACACCAGATAAGGAGGAGAACACTGCAGAGCAGATAATTCTGAAACTCTTCGAGCAGAAGAAATTGCAACCAAAAACAAAACTTTCCAAGATAATAACTTAATATCAACGGAATGTAAGGGTTCAAACGGAACCCCCTGAAGAACTGAAAGAACTAAGTTGAGACTCCAAGGAGGAGTCAAAGGTTTGTAAACAGGCTTGATTCTGACCAGAGCCTGAACAAAGGCTTGAACATCTGGCACAGCTGCCAGCTTTTTGTGAAGTAACACAGACAAGGCAGAAATCTGTCCCTTCAGGGAACTTGCAGATAATCCTTTTTCCAATCCTTCTTGAAGGAAGGATAGAATCTTAGGAATTTTAACCTTGTCCCAAGGGAATCCTTTAGATCCACACCAACAGATATATTTTTTCCAAATTTTGTGGTAAATCTTTCTAGTTACAGGCTTTCTGGCCTGAACAAGAGTATCGATAACAGAATCTGAGAACCCTCGCTTCGATAAGATCAAGCGTTCAATCTCCAAGCAGTCAGCTGGAGTGAGACCAGATTCGGATGTTCGAACGGACCCTGAACAAGAAGGTCTCGTCTCAAAGGTAGCTTCCATGGTGGAGCCGATGACATATTCACCAGATCTGCATACCAAGTCCTGCGTGGCCACGCAGGAGCTATCAAGATCACCGACGCCCTCTCCTGATTGATCCTGGCTACCAGCCTGGGGATGAGAGGAAACGGCGGGAACACATAAGCTAGTTTGAAGGTCCAAGGTGCTACTAGTGCATCCACTAGAGCCGCCTTGGGATCCCTGGATCTGGACCCGTAGCAAGGAACTTTGAAGTTCTGACGAGAGGCCATCAGATCCATGTCTGGAATGCCCCACAGTTGAGTGACTTGGGCAAAGATTTCCGGATGGAGTTCCCACTCCCCCGGATGCAATGTCTGACGACTCAGAAAATCCGCTTCCCAATTTTCCACTCCTGGGATGTGGATAGCAGACAGGTGGCAGGAGTGAGACTCCGCCCATAGAATGATTTTGGTCACTTCTTCCATCGCTAGGGAACTCCTTGTTCCCCCCTGATGGTTGATGTACGCAACAGTTGTCATGTTGTCTGATTGAAACCGTATGAACTTGGCCCTCGCTAGCTGAGGCCAAGCTTTGAGAGCATTGAATATCGCTCTCAGTTCCAGAATATTTATCGGTAGAAGAGGTTCTTCCCGAGACCAAAGACCCTGAGCTTTCAGGGATCCCCAGACCGCGCCCCAGCCCATCAGACTGGCGTCGGTCGTGACAATGACCCACTCTGGTCTGCGGAAGGTCATCCCTTGTGACAGGTTGTCCAGGGACAGCCACCAACGGAGTGAGTCTCTGGTCCTCTGATTTACTTGTATCTTCGGAGACAAGTCTGTATAGTCCCCATTCCACTGACTGAGCATGCACAGTTGTAATGGTCTTAGATGAATGCGCGCAAAAGGAACTATGTCCATTGCCGCTACCATCAAACCTATCACTTCCATGCACTGCGCTATGGAAGGAAGAGGAACGGAATGAAGTATCCGACAAGAGTCTAGAAGCTTTGTTTTTCTGGCTTCTGTCAGAAAAATCCTCATTTCTAAGGAGTCTATTATTGTTCCCAAGAAGGGAACCCTTGTTGACGGAGATAGAGAACTCTTTTCCACGTTCACTTTCCATCCGTGAGATCTGAGAAAGGCCAGGACAATGTCCGTATGAGCCTTTGCTTGAGGAAGGGACGACGCTTGAATCAGAATGTCGTCCAAGTAAGGTACTACGGCAATGCCCCTTGGTCTTAGCACAGCTAGAAGGGACCCTAGTACCTTTGTGAAAATCCTTGGAGCAGTGGCTAATCCGAAAGGAAGCGCCACGAACTGGTAATGCTTGTCCAGGAATGCGAACCTTAGGAACCGATGATGTTCCTTGTGGATAGGAATATGTAGATACGCATCCTTTAAATCCACCGTGGTCATGAATTGACCTTCCTGGATGGAAGGAAGAATTGTTCGAATGGTTTCCATCTTGAACGATGGAACCTTGAGAAACTTGTTTAAGATCTTGAGATCTAAGATTGGTCTGAACGTTCCCTCTTTTTTGGGAACTATGAACAGATTGGAGTAGAACCCCATCCCTTGTTCTCCTAATGGAACAGGATGAATCACTCCCATTTTTAACAGGTCTTCTACACAATGTAAGAATGCCTGTCTTTTTATGTGGTCTGAAGACAACTGAGACCTGTGGAACCTCCCCCTTGGGGGAAGCCCCTTGAACTCCAGAAAATAACCTTGGGAGACTATTTCTAGCGCCCAAGGATCCAGAACATCTCTTGCCCAAGCCTGAGCGAAGAGAGAGAGTCTGCCCCCCACCAGATCCGGTCCCGGATCGGGGGCCAACATTTCATGCTGTCTTGGTAGCAGTGGCAGGTTTCTTGGCCTGCTTTCCCTTGTTCCAGCCTTGCATTGGTCTCCAAGCTGGCTTGGCTTGAGAAGAATTACCCTCTTGCTTAGAGGACGTAGCACTTTGGGCTGGTCCGTTTCTACGAAAGGGACGAAAATTAGGTTTATTTTTGGCCTTGAAAGGCCGATCCTGAGGAAGGGCGTGGCCCTTACCCCCAGTGATATCAGAGATAATCTCTTTCAAGTCAGGGCCAAACAGCGTTTTCCCCTTGAAAGGAATGTTAAGTAGCTTGTTCTTGGAAGACGCATCAGCTGACCAAGATTTCAACCAAAGCGCTCTGCGCGCCACAATAGCAAACCCAGAGTTCTTAGCCGCTAACCTAGCCAATTGCAAAGTGGCGTCTAAGGTGAAAGAATTAGCCAATTTGAGAGCATTGATTCTGTCCATAATCTCCTCATAAGGAGGAGAATCACTATCGACGCCTTTACCAGCTCATCGAACCAGAAACACGCGGCTGTAGCGACAGGGACAATGCATGAAATTGGTTGTAGAAGGTAACCCTGCTGAACAAACATCTTTTTGAGTAAACCTTCTAATTTTTTATCCATAGGATCTTTGAAAGCACAACTATCTTCTATGGGTATAGTGGTGCGTTTGTTTAAGGTGGAAACCGCTCCCTCGACCTTGGGGACTGTCTGCCATAAGTCCTTTCTGGGGTCGACCATAGGAAACAATTTTTTAAATATGGGGGGAGGGACGAAAGGAATACCGGGCCTTTCCCATTCTTTATTTACAATGTCCGCCACCCGCTTGGGTATAGGAAAAGCTTCTGGGAGCCCCGGGACCTCTAGGAACTTGTCCATTTTACATAGTTTCTCTGGGATGACCAACTTGTCACAATCATCCAGAGTGGATAATACCTCCTTAAGCAGAATGCGGAGATGTTCCAACTTAAATTTAAACGTAATCACATCAGGTTCAGCTTGTTGAGAAATGTTCCCTGAATCAGTAATTTCTCCCTCAGACAAAACCTCCCTGGCCCCATCAGACTGGTTTAGGGGCCCTTCAGAACCATTATTATCAGCGTCGTCATGCTCTTCAGTATCTAAAACAGAGCAGTCGCGCTTACGCTGATAAGTGTTCATTTTGGCTAAAATGTTTTTGACAGAATTATCCATTACAGCCGTTAATTGTTGCATAGTAAGGAGTATTGGCGCGCTAGATGTACTAGGGGCCTCCTGAGTGGGCAAGACTCGTGTAGACGAAGGAGGGAATGATGCAGTACCATGCTTACTCCCCTCACTTGAGGAATCATCTTGGGCATCATTGTCATTGTCACATAAATCACATTTATTTAAATGAGAAGGAATTCTGGCTTCCCCACATTCAGAACACAGTCTATCTGGTAGTTCAGACATGTTAAACAGGCATAAACTTGATAACAAAGTACAAAAAACGTTTTAAAATAAAACCGTTACTGTCACTTTAAATTTTAAACTGAACACACTTTATTACTGCAATTGCGAAAAAATATGAAGGAATTGTTCAAAATTCACCAAAATTTCACCACAGTGTCTTAAAGCCTTAAAAGTATTGCACACCAAATTTGGAAGCTTTAACCCTTAAAATAACGGAACCGGAGCCGTTTTTAACTTTAACCCCTTTACAGTCCCTGGTATCTGCTTTGCTGAGACCCAACCAAGCCCAAAGGGGAATACGATACCAAATGACGCCTTCAGAAAGTCTTTTCTAAGTATCAGAGCTCCTCACACATGCGACTGCATGTCATGCCTCTCAAAAACAAGTGCGCAACGCCGGCGCGAAAATGAGGCTCTGCCTATGATTTGGGAAAGCCCCTAAAGAATAAGGTGTCTAAAACAGTGCCTGCCGATATAATCTTATCAAAATACCCAGATTAAATGATTCCTCAAGGCTAAATATGTGTTAATAATGAATCGATTTAGCCCAGAAAAAGTCTACAGTCTTAATAAGCCCTTGTGAAGCCCTTATTTACTATCTTAATAAACATGGCTTACCGGATCCCATAGGGAAAATGACAGCTTCCAGCATTACATTGTCTTGTTAGAATGTGTCATACCTCAAGCAGCAAGAGACTGCTCACTGTTCCCCCAACTGAAGTTAATTGCTCTCAACAGTCCTGTGTGGAACAGCCATGGATTTTAGTAACGGTTGCTAAAATCATTTTCCTCATACAAACAGAAATCTTCATCTCTTTTCTGTTTCTGAGTAAATAGTACATACCAGCACTATTTTAAAATAACAAACTCTTGATTGAATAATAAAAACTACAGTTAAACACTAAAAAACTCTAAGCCATCTCCGTGGAGATGTTGCCTGTACAACGGCAAAGAGAATGACTGGGGTAGGCGGAGCCTAGGAGGGATCATGTGACCAGCTTTGCTGGGCTCTTTGCCATTTCCTGTTGGGGAAGAGAATATCCCACAAGTAAGGATGACGCCGTGGACCGGACACACCTATGTTGGAGAAATTTCACCACAGTGTCTTAAAGCCTTAAAAGTATTGCACACCAAATTTGGAAGCTTTAACCCTTAAAATAACGGAACCGGAGCCGTTTTTATATTTAACCCCTTTACAGTCCCTGGTATCTGCTTTGCTGAGACCCAACCAAGCCCAAAGGGGAATACGATACCAAATGACGCCTTCAGAAAGTCTTTTCTATGTATCAGAGCTCCTCACACATGCATCTGCATGTCATGCTTCTCAAAAACAAGTGCGCAATACAGGCGCGAAAATGAGACTCTGCCTATGATTAGGGAAAGCCCCTAGAGAATAAGGTGTCCAATACAGTGCCTGCCGGTTATTTTACAAAATTCCCAAGATTAAAATAATTCCTCAAGGCTATGGAGTATAAAATATGTTTATATATAAATCGATTTAGCCCAGAAAATGTCTACAGTCTTAAAAAGCCCTTGTGAAGCCCTTTTTTTCTTTCTGTAATAAAAATGGCTTACCGGATCCCATAGGGAAAATGACAGCTTCCAGCATTACATCGTCTTGTTAGAATGTGTCATACCTCAAGCAGCAAAAGTCTGCTCACTGTTCCCCCAACTGAAGTTAATTCCTCTCAACAGTCCTGTGTGGAAACAGCCATCGATTTTAGTAACGGTTGCTAAAATCATTTTCCTCTTACAAACAGAAATCTTCATCTCTTTTCTGTTTCAGAGTAAATAGTACATACCAGCACTATTTTAAAATAACAAACTCTTGATTGAATAATAAAAACTACAGTTAAACACTAAAAAACTCTAAGCCATCTCCGTGGAGATGTTGCCTGTACAACGGCAAAGAGAATGACTGGGGAAGGCGGAGCCTAGGAGGGATCATGTGACCAGCTTTGCTGGGCTCTTTGCCATTTCCTGTTGGGGAAGAGAATATCCCACAAGTAAGGATGACGCCGTGGACCGGACACACCTATGTTGGAGAAAAGAGAACCTTCCAAGATAACAATTTAATGTCAACGGAATGCAGAGGCTCAAACAGAACCTAAACAAAGTTTAGGCTCCAAGGAAAAGCCTCAGATCTAAACACAGGTTTGATCCTAATCAGAGACTTAAAGGACTGCACACGTCTGGAAGCTCAGCCAGTCAGGGAACTAGCAGAAAGACCCTTCTCCAGCCTAGAGAAAAGATAAGATCTTGGCAACCTTAAGTCTGTGCCAGGAAAAAACCCCGCTCTTCACACCAGAATAAGTAGGTCCTCCACACCATGTGGTAGATACGCAGAGTAACTGGTTTATGAGCTTGAATAAGAGTATCAATGACACTCTCTGAGAAATCTCTCTTGGCTAAGACTAAGCGTTCAATCTCCATGCAGTCAGACTCAGAGAATCTAGATTTTGATGAACAAATGTACCTTGTATCAGCAGGGCTCTGTGACAAGGTAATTTCCACGGAGGATATGAGGACATCCCCACTAGATCCGCGAACCACGTCCTTCGTGGCCACGAAGGAGCAATCAGGATTACCGATACCGCTCTTGCTTGATGCGGGCCACCACTCGAGGAAGAAGCGGTAATGGAGGAAAAATATATACGTGTTTGAACCTCCACGGCACTGCTAGTGCATCTATTAGATCCGCTTGGGGATCACTCAACCTTGCCTTATACCTGGGTAGCTTGATATTGAGACGGGACGCCATGAGATCCATCTCCGGTGTCCCCCACTTGCTGCATATTTCTGCAAACACCTCAGGACGGAGAGACCATTCCCCTGGATGGAAGGATTGCCTGCTGAGAAAATCCGCCCCCAGTTGTCCACACCCGGAATGTGGATTGCTGACAGCGAAAAGCTGTGGGCCTCCACCCACTCTAGAATCTGAGATACTTCTTTCATCACCAAGGAACTTCTCGTCGTCGTCGTCCCCCGATGGTTGATGTAAGCCACCAAGGTGATATTGTCTGATTGGAATCTGATAAACTGGGACAAACCCAGAAGTGGCCAAGCCTTCAAGGCCTTGAAGATTGCCCTTAGATCCAAATTATTGATCGGGAGGGAGGACTCCTCCTGAGTCCACAACCCCTGTGCCTTCCTGGCACCCCAATAGCTCCCCATTCGGATAGACTTGCATCCAAAATTCACAATCTCCCAGGATGGTCTTAAGAAGCATGTCCCTCGCCACCAAGAGCGAGTTTTCTCGACCGGCTACAATCTATTGAGACAGATCTGAATGATTGCCATACCACTGCCTCAGCATGCACAGTTGTAAAGGTCTGAGACAGAACCTGGCAAAAGGAATGATGTCCATGCAGTACACGATGAGACCAATCAACTCCATACACTGAGCCACAGAGGGACTAAAGGAGGTCCGGAGTGCAAGACTTGCCGAAGTTAGCTTCCAACGTCTCTGGTCTGTTAGGAATATCCTCATGGATATGGAGTCTATTATAGTACCCAGGAATTCCATCCTGGTACTTGGGATAAGAGAACTCTTTTCTAAGTTTATCTTCCATCCATGTGATCAAAGAAGACTAAGAAGGGACTCCGAGAATTCTTCCGCAAGACGAAAGGATGGTGCTTGCACCAGAATATCGTCCAACTATGGGGCTACTGCAATACCCTGAGTTCTGGCAACGGCTAGAAAGTCCCCAGAACCTTCGTAAAGAATCTTGGAGCAGTAGTTAGACCAAATGGAATGGCAATGAACTGGAAGTGCTGGTCCAGGAATGCAAACCTCAGGAACTTAAAGTGTTCCCTGTGGATTGGGACATGAAGGTAAGCGTCCTTCAGATCTATAGTGGTCATAAACTGGCCTTCCTGAATTAAAGAAAGGATGGACCTTATCTCCATCTTGAAGGAAGGGACACTGAGAAATCTGTTTAAGCACTTTAGGTTCAGAATTGTGCGGAAAGTTCCCTCCTTCTTTGGGACCACGAAAAGGTTTGAATAAAACCCCAAACCTCTTTCTTCGATAGGCACCAGGAAAATAACTCCTAAGGAGGATAGATCCCGAATGCACCCTAGAAAGGCATCCCTCTTTTCTGGTCTGGTAGAAAGATTTGAAAAAAGGAATCTGTCCCTTGGCGGATGCGATTTGAAGCCTATCTTGTATCTAACTCTGTATTAACATCCTTCTCAATCTTGCAGTCCTCACCTCCTGTTTCTCAACCTCCTACCCTTCTAGATTGTAAGTTCCCACGGGAATAGGGCCCTCAATCCCTCCTGTATATGTGTAAATTTTGTCCTGTATCTTACAAGTCTTGTATTGTTTTATTTAAATGAATTGTATCCATGGACAGCGCTGCGGAATATGTTGGCGCTTAATAAATAAAGTATAATAATAATAATAATAATCCCTGAGATACCACCTCCAGTACCCATGGATCCTGTACGTCCTTGAACCAGGCGTCTGAAAAAAGAGACTGTCTGCCCCCTACACAATCCGATCCCGGATCGGGGGCCACCTTATTCTGCTTGGATTTATTCCAGGACTCTAGCGGCTTCAAAGTACTCTTGGGTTGCTCGGGCTTGGAGGAGGATTGTTGTTGTTGGGATTTGTCAGAACGAAAGGAACGAAAATTAGAAGATTGTCGTCCCTTAGACTTTTTGTTCTTATCTTGCGGTAGGAAAGCACCCTTGCCTCCTGTAACCAAAGAAATAATGGAGTCCAGGCCTGGACCAAATAAAATCTTTCCCTTGAAGGGAAGAGAAAGGAGTCTTGACTTAGAAGTCATATCCGTAGACCAAGACTTCAACCAGAGTGCCTGGTGGGCTAGGACCGCAAAGACAGAGGCCTTTGCATTTAGGCAAATAATTTGCATGTTCGCATCACAGATAAAAGAATTAGCAATTCTCAGAGCTCTAATTCTGTCTTGAATATCCTCAAGGGGAGACTCCACCTCAATGAATTCTGGCAAAGAGTCACACTAGTAGGTAGCCGCTCCGGCAACTGCAGCCGCTGGTTGAAAGTAAAATCCCGTATGTTGAAACATCTTTCTCAGAAAGTTTTCCATTTTCTTATCCATCAGCTCTCTGACCGAAGAACTATCCCCAAGAGGTATAGTAGTACGTTTAGCAAGCGTAGCGATAGCACCATCCACCTTAGGAATGGAGCCCCACAAATCCAGTTGAGAGTCCGGGACCAACTTTATAAAAGTAGACGAGGTGGAAAAGTAAAAAACAATTCTTTCCCATTCGTTCTTAATAATGTTCGCCAAACGCAAGTGCTCAATTTTTAAATCTAAAGAATGGTTCCTCAGCAGCAGAAGGCTTAGACGATAAGGACTTCGACCCAGAAAGTTCACCCTCTGAAGCTACAGAGGTTAACTCATCATCGAATAACTGCGACAGAATAGCTAAATCTGATAAATATATAGATGACTCCAGGTCAGGAAAGCTATATTTAACCTCTCTCTTGCGTTTGTTAGAGCGAGGTAAAGCACTGAGGGCAGCAGACACCGCTGTTTGTAACTGCGTGGCAAAGTCAGCAGGAAGAAAGCCCCCTCAGGATGGAGGATTAGATGTGAAGGGGAACTGCATGCGGAGTGGATAATGTAGCAAGGGGAGTAATCTCACGGGACGCTGAGTCCTGAGAGGTAGACGGATCAGAGGGACTAAGAGCCTTAGCAGGCTTGTTTCCCTTCTTAGACTTTATAACGGTGTTAAGGCATGTGGAACAAAATTGAGTGCGCGGGAAAACCACGGCCTCCTCACAATATAAACAGGTATGATTTAGTACAGAAGGAGTATCATCTAACATGTCAGAGTCCTCCATAGCTCAGGTTATACCCACAGGAGGACACAAAAAGTTTATTATAGAAAACTGCACCTCTATACTCCCAATGGCTGGGGCACTCACTACCTCCTAGACCCAGACAGTTTACAGAGGAAACTCTTTCATCAGGTTCAAGTCTTAGCCAGAATGGAGGAAATGAACAAAGACCCACATGGAGTGTAAGACAGTACTTCTCTGTTATTACAAGTACAGCAAATAATAGGAGCTGGGCAACACTTTCAAAAACGAAAGTGAAACTTAAAAGTAAAAACATTTGATCCAGCCAAAAACACGCAGTCTATAAGCCCAGGAAAAAAAATCACACAAAGCAGCATTTAAATAATTAATTAACCCCAACTGTTCAATAAACCCCCTTCAGAGGATATTAATCCTGGATCCTATCAGGTATAAAGGAGCCACACCCTGTTATACCGTTTTATGTTTAAAAATTGAAACAATCTTACCTCCAGGATCCATGCTGTGGAACAGAACACAGCCTCTCAAGTGTGACAGTTTTATAGCAGCGCTCCTGACATGAACTTGAGTGAGAGAAAGCAGGCAGTGAAACTCGTCAACACTGATTGCTTAGGAGCTGTTAGCAGTAGTCTGGATGGTTTTGCAGAAAAACTTTCCCTGCATCTCCAGACTAACTTTCATCAATACTCTTATTGAGAGGTTGACATGACTACTTAAAACTCCAGTCCTATTTCGAAGGGCAGATACACTTTTTCAGGACTCTCCGAATCTTCTGACACTTCCCTGAAACCTCCTGTGACGAAAGGCAAAGAATGACTGGGGTAATGAGGAAGTGGGAGGGATATTTAAGCCTTTGGCCTCCTCCTGGTGGCCAGGTGTTGTATTTCCCAACAGTAAGGAATGAAGCAGAAGACTCTCCCTATCTTAGGAAGGAAAACAAACTCTGTATCTTAAACTTCTAAAATCAAATTGTCAGAAACAGATAGGGCAGCATAATCAAATTTACAGAAATAAAAACTATAGAAAAACACAGTCTGGAGAATAATAAACTCTAAATTCCCCAGGTACAGAGATTAATAATAAAAAAAAAAATGTATGCTTACCTGAAAAATGCATTTCTTTCTTGACACGATGAGTCCACGGATCATCTAATTACTAATGGGATATATCACTCCTGCCCAGCAGCTGTTAAATATCACCTCCCTTCCCTCCCACCACAGTAAGGAGAGAAAGGAAGTAACAAGGTGCAAAGGTGTCTGAAGTTTACAACATACCAACACCCTGTCTAAAAGAATAGGGCGGCCGTGGACTCATCGTGTCAAGAAAGAAATACATTTATCAGGTAAGCAAACATTTTGTTTTCTTTCTAATGAAACAATGAGTCCACGGATCATCTAATTACTAATGGGATTCAATACCCAAGCTAGAGTACACAGATGATAAGGGAGGGACAAGACAGGGAACCTAAACGGAAGGCACCACTGCTTGAAGAACCTTTCTCCCAAAAGCGGCCTCAGCCGAGGCAAAAGTGTCAAACTTATAGAAATTAGAAAAATTGTGAAGAGAGGACCAAGTTGCAGCCTTGCAAATCTGTTCCACAGAAGCATTGTTTTTGAATGCCCATGAGGAAGAAACCACCCTCATGTAATGAGCCGTAACTCTCTCTGGAGGCTGCTGTCCAGCAGTTTCATAGGCAAAGTGAATGATACTCTTCAACCACAAAGAAAGAGAATTAGCCGTAGCTTTCTGTCCCTTACGTTTTCCCGAGAAAACCACAAACAAGGCAGAAGACTGACGAAAATCCTTAGTCGCCTGTAAATAAAATTTTAGAGCACGTACCACGTCCAGATTGTGCAAAAGCCGTTCCTTCTGAGGAGGAGGATTAGGGCACAAGGAAGGAACAACAATCTCCTGATTAATGTTCCGGTCAGAAACTACTTTAGGTAGAAATCCTAACTTTGTACGTAAAACCACCTTATCCGAATGAAAAATAAGGTAAGGAGAATCATACTGTAATGCCGAGAGCTCTGACACTCTAAGAGCAGAAGAAATAGCAACAAGAAACAAACCTTTCCAAGATAACAACTTAATATCTAAGGATTGCATAGGCTCAAAGGGAGCCCCTTGAAGAACCTTAAGAACTAAATTAAGAATCCAGGGAGGAGTAACTGGTTTGAACACAGGCCTGATCCTGACCAAGGCCTGACAAAACGATTGCACGTCTGGTATGTCCACCAGACGTTTATATAACAAAATAGACAAGGCAGATATTTGACCCTTTAGGGAACTTGCCGATAATCCCTTCTCCAAACCTTCTTGGAGAAAGGACAGAATTCTAGGAATCCTAACTCTACTCCAAGAGTAGCCCTTGGATTCACACCAATATAGATATTTACGCCATATCTTGTGGTAAATCTTTCTATACCAGGTTTACGAGACTGAATCATGGTCTCAATGACAGATTCTGGAAATCCCCGCTTGAATAAAATTAAGCGTTCAATCTCCAAGCAGTCAGCTTCAGAGAAACTAGATTTGGATGAAGGAAGGGCCCTTGAAGCAGAAGGTCCTTCCTCAACGGAAGTCTCCAAGGTGGAAGAGATGACTGTCAGGGCGCCAGGAATCAGATTGAGACGAGAAGTGCAAAAATAATCACACCTTTATTAAAGACAAAAAATAATAAAAAGTCCACAAGTCAAATAACAAGCCAGGAATCAAAACCAGAGCTGGTAGTCAGACGAGCCGGAATCAGGAACAAGGAGAACAGCAGAGTCAGGAACAAGCCAGGGATCAGGAACAAGGAGGGATGTCAGATAGCCAGGTAATACACTGGAACTCACAAACAGGTCTGAGACAACGTAAGGGCAAAGCATACTGAACAGAGGCCCTTTAAATAATAAGTGATGACATCACAATTATGAGACTGCAACCTGACTCACATGGATGATGTACACCAGTCTGGCCATAAAAGAGCGTGCAGAAAATAAGCAGCATCACAAACTATGCACCAGAGTTAGTAAGAAAGGTGAGTAAAATGACTGCCAGCAGCACATGGCAAACAAAGCAGGGAAAAAACTCTGACAATGACATGTCCACCAGGTCTGCATACCAAATCCTCCGAGGTCACGCCGGTGCAATGAGGATCACCGATGCCCTCTCCTGCTTTGAGAAAATTCTGGGAGCTGTGGCAAGGCCGAAAGGAAGAGCCACAAATTGGAAGTGTTTGTCTAGAAATGCAAACCTTAGAAACTTGTGATGGTCCCTGTGAATGGGAACATGCAGGTACGCCGTTGTCATAAATTGACCCTTTTGGACCAAAGGAAAAATGGAACAAATAGTTTCCATCTTGAAGGATGGTACTCTGAGGAATTTGTTTAGACTCTTGAGATCTAAAATTGGTCTGAAGGTTCCTTCCTTTTTGGGAACCACGAACAGATAGGAATAAAACCCCAGACCCCGTTCCTGCATCGGAACAAGAACTATCACTCCCAGGTCGGAGAGGTCCCGTACACAGTGTAAGAATGCCTCTCTTTTTGTCTGGTCTACAGATAATCTTGAAATCAGAAACCTGCCTCTGGGAGGAAAATTCTTGAACTCTAGTTTGTATCCCTGGGACACTATTTCCACTGCCCAGGGATCCTGAACATCTCAAACAAAAGCCTGAGTGAAAAAGGAAAGCCTGCCCTCCCCAAGATCCGGTCCCGGATCGGGGGCAGTCCCTTCATGCTGATTTTGATTCCATAGTAGACTTTTTGGGTTGTTTTCCCTTGTTCCAAGACTAATTGGGTCTCCAGAAAGGTTTGGACTGTTCTTGTTTGGAAAAGGAAGAATTTCCCTTGAAATTTCGAAAGGAACGAAAATTACTCCGACGTCCCTTTTGTTTGTTTCTCTCATCCTGAGAGAGAATATTACCCTTTCCTCCGGTAATATCAGAGATTATTTCCGACAAACCCGGTCCAAACAAGGTCTTTCCCTTGTAAGGAATCGCTAAAAGTTTACAGACTTAGATGACACATCCGCAGACCAAGGTTTTAAACCATAAAGCTCTGCGGGCTAGTACAGCAAAACCTGAAATCTTTGCTCTCAGTTTGATAACCTGTAGAAAAGCATCAGTAATAAAGGAATAAGCAAACTTAAGGGCTTTTATCCTATCCTGGATCTCATCAAGGGGACTGTTTGTACTAATAGCATCAGACAACGCATCAAACCAATATGCCACCGCACTAGTGATGGTAGCAATGCACACTGCAGGTTGCCATTGTAAACCCTGGTGTACATACATCTTCTTGAGTAACCCCTCTAATTTTTTGTCCACAGGATCTTTAAAGGCACAACTATCCTCTATGGGGATAGTAGTTCTCTTGGCCAGAGTGGAAACTGCCCCTTCCACCTTGGGTACTGTTTGCCAAGACTCCTTGATAGAGTCCGCTATGAAAAACATCTTTTTAAATATAGGAGACGGAGAAAAAGGGACACCCGGTCTCTCCCATTCCTTAGCAATGATCTCAGTAGCTCGATCTGGTACAGGAAAAACCTCCACCAAGGAAGGTACATCAAAATATTTGTTTAGCTTACTGGATTTCTTAGGATTAACTACGACCATGGTGTCGCTGTCGTCCAATGAAGCGAAAACCTCCTTGAGTAACATACGGAGGTGTTCTAGCTTAAACTTGAAAGATACAACTTCAGAATCAGCAGGAATAAGTACACTGTCAGAATCTGAAATTTCACCCTCAGATGCTACCAAAGTATCCTCCTCCTCAGGCTTCTGTGAGGGGGCATTCGAAATAGCAACAACTGAGTCAGTAATCTCGCTTACTGAATGTTTATTTTTCCTATTGCGTTTTCCCTGCAACATGGGAAAAGCAGACAACGCATCAGAAACGGCAGATGACATGAGGGAAGCGATGTCTTGCAGCGTAACTCCAGAAGGAGTAAAAGAGGAAGCGCAGGGCACTGCATGTGTGGGCGGTAACAGTTGGGACGCTTGAGGAGAAAGCTGCGGCATATACTGAACATTATCAGACTCCTGAACAGCATCTGCCTTAGAAGATGTTGGCTCAGAAAAAATTCTCTCTCTGTAATTTTAAGTTCTCTCAATACATGAGGAACAGAAAGGGATTGGTGGTTCCACATTGGCATCAAAACATAATGAACAAGTGAAATTTTGCAGGGCCTCTTGGTCCATTCTGACTCACAATGAATCAAATTATGAAATAAAAAACTTAAATTCTTTAATAAAAATTAAAGCAGAAAAAAACATTACTGTCTCTTTAAATTTCAAAACGTTAAATTTTTTACTTTTACAGCAATGTAACTAATGATACAACAAAATTCCCCAGATGACCTCCACACCTCAGCTTAGCTCTGCTGAGGTGCCTACCTGTCCTGCTGCAGCGGAGGAACCCCCTTATTTAGATAATAATCCGGACTCTACTTTTGCAGTCCGGAGTAGGCTGAAGCTTCTAGCGACCGTTTCTGTGCTGTCTTTCACTAGCTACTGCGTAGGCACAGTTCCGATCCGGAAGCGCAGATTAAAAAAAGGCGCGCAAGAGTAGTTGCCACCTCAGCTAAGTCCCGCCCATTGTGGGCGTCTTAATAATCTCCCGGTCGGTAAAATGTCTGACAAACCAGCAAGAGCAGAAATCACACAGAGAATGAGCCATAAATAATCTCCCGGTCGGTAAAAGTCTCTTAGAAACAAACCGCCGGGAGAAGTGAATTCACACACGTATGAGCCCTGAACTCCTCAGCTCCTATGTATTAGCCCCTGTGCCTACTATGAACAAACTGCATATGGAATTGTTCCCCCAAACTTATAGAGGAAACTGTGTCCCCCAATAAATAAATAAAGTGGCCAAAATGTTTCTTCCTCTGAAAAAATAAAGCAGCACTTACCTCAAAGATCTGCCAGGCAGCAAGGCAGCTCACTAGGTTTGAGAGGTCCTCTCCCTACCATGGACCTGTGGAAATAGGAAAAAGACTAAGTAATGTTGCTCAGGCTTTCAGAATTAGGGCAGCATACACTACATGGGAGGCGCAGTGAGAATTATGTCCCACAAGTTCCCATTGCTCTAAAGCCACCACTGCTCTACTGAAGAGACTGATATGGACTACGGCTACACCCTAGAACAAAGCAGCACAATATTGCACCACTTAAAAAACTAATAAAATCTTGCTTGAAGAATCTTTTACTAACACGTAACTTTACCACTTCCTTGCTCTAACATAGGCAAAGAGAATGACTGGGGTGGTAGAGAAGAGAGGCGATATTTAACAGCTTTGTTGTGGTGCTCTTTGCCGCCTCCTGCTGGGCATGAGTGATATATCCCATTAGTAATTAGATGATCCGTTGACTCATTGTGTCATTAGAAAGAAATCTCTTATTATAATTTTGCTCAATATACAAAAAAAAAAAAAAACATAGCTAATGCAGCAAGGCTTCAAGCAAAATAACCAGTAGGCTGAGATTATGCTTACCTGATAATTTTATTTTCTTCAGATGGAAAGAGTCCTCAGCTGCATTCATTACTTTTGGGAATTCAGAACCTGGCCACCAGGAGGCGGCAAAGAAACCCCAGCCAAAGGCTTAAATACTCCTCCCACTTCCATCATCCCCCAGTCATTCTGCCGAGGAACAAGGAACAGTAGAAGAATATCAGGGTGAAAAGGTGCCAGAAGAACAAAACTTACGGCCACTCCGCATAAAAACACGGGCGGGGAGCTGTGGACTCTTTCCATCTGAAGAAAAGAAAAATTATGAGGTAAGCATAATTTATGGGGTTTTTTATAAATGGAAAGAGTCCACAGCTGCATTCATTACTTTTGGAAAAACAATACCCAACTATAGAGGACACTGAATGCAAAAACAGGAGGGTACAAGAGGCGGCCCATTCTTAGGGCACCAGGCCTGAAAACCCCTACCCAACAAAAACAGAATTTATGTTTACCTGATAAATTACTTTCTCCAACGGTGTGTCCGGTCCACGGCGTCATCCTTACTTGTGGGATATTCTCTTCCCCAACAGGAAATGGCAAAGAGCCCAGCAAAGCTGGTCACATGATCCCTCCCAGGCTCCGCCTACCCCAGTCATTCGACCGACGTTAAGGAGGAATATTTGCATAGGAGAAACCATATGGTACCGTGGTGACTGTAGTTAAAGAAAATAAATTATCAGACCTGATTAAAAAACCAGGGCGGGCCGTGGACCGGACACACCGTTGGAGAAAGTAATTTATCAGGTAAACATAAATTCTGTTTTCTCCAACATAGGTGTGTCCGGTCCACGGCGTCATCCTTACTTGTGGGAACCAATACCAAAGCTTTAGGACACGGATGAAGGGAGGGAGCAAATCAGGTCACCTAAATGGAAGGCACCACGGCTTGCAAAACCTTTCTCCCAAAAATAGCCTCAGAAGAAGCAAAAGTATCAAACTTGTAAAATTTGGTAAAAGTGTGCAGTGAAGACCAAGTCGCTGCCCTACATATCTGATCAACAGAAGCCTCGTTCTTGAAGGCCCATGTGGAAGCCACAGCCCTAGTGGAATGAGCTGTGATTCTTTCGGGAGGCTGCCGTCCGGCAGTCTCGTAAGCCAATCTGATGATGCTTTTAATCCAAAAAGAGAGAGAGGTAGAAGTTGCTTTTTGACCTCTCCTTTTACCGGAATAAACAACAAACAAGGAAGATGTTTGTCTAAAATCCTTTGTAGCATCTAAATAGAATTTTAGAGCGCGAACAACATCCAAATTGTGCAACAAACGTTCCTTCTTTGAAACTGGTTTCGGACACAGAGAAGGTACGATAATCTCCTGGTTAATGTTTTTGTTAGAAACAACTTTTGGAAGAAAACCAGGTTTAGTACGTAAAACCACCTTATCTGCATGGAACACCAGATAAGGAGGAGAACACTGCAGAGCAGATAATTCTGAAACTCTTCTGGCAGAAGAAATTGCAACTAAAAACAAAACTTTCCAAGATAATAATTTAATATCAACGGAATGCAAGGGTTCAAACGGAACCCCCTGAAGAACTGAAAGAACTAAATTGAGACTCCAAGGAGGAGTCAAAGGTTTGTAAACAGGCTTAATTCTAACCAGAGCCTGAACAAAAGCTTGAACATCTGGCACAGCAGCCAGTCTTTTGTGAAGTAACACCGACAAGGCAGAAATCTGTCAATTCAGGGAACTTGCAGATAATCCTTTTTCCAATCCTTCTTGAAGGAAGGATAGGATCCTAGGAATCTTAACCTTGTCCCAAGGGAATCCTTTAGATTCACACCAACAGATATATTTTTTCCAAATTTTGTGGTAAATCTTTCTAGTTACAGGCTTTCTGGCCTGAACAAGAGTATCGATAACAGAATCTGAGAACCCTCGCTTCGATAAAATCAAGCGTTCAATCTCCAAGCAGTCAGCTGGAGTGAAACCAGATTCGGATGTTCGAACGGACCCTGAACAAGAAGGTCTCGTCTCAAAGGTAGCTTCCAAGGTGGAGCCGATGACATATTCACCAGATCTGCATACCAAGTCCTGCGTGGCCACGCAGGAGCTATCAAGATCACCGACGCCCTCTCCTGATTGATCCTGGCTACCAGCCTGGGGATGAGAGGAAAGGGCGGGAACACATAAGCTAGTTTGAAGGTCCAAGGTGCTACTAGTGCATCCACTAGAGCCGCCTTGGGATCCCTGGATCTGGACCCGTAGCAAGGAACTTTGAAGTTCTGACGAGAGGCCATCAGATCCATGTCTGGAATGCCCCACAGCTGAGTGACTTGGGCAAAGATTTCCGGATGGAGTTCCCACTCCCCCGGATGCAATGTCTGACGACTCAGAAAATCCGCTTCCCAATTTTCCACTCCTGGGATGTGGATAGCAGACAGGTGGCAGGAGTGAGACTCCGCCCATAGAATGATTTTGGTCACTTCTTCCATCGCTAGGGAACTCCTTGTTCCCCCCTGATGGTTGATGTACGCAACAGTTGTCATGTTGTCTGATTGAAACCGTATGAACTTGGCCCTCGCTAGCTGAGGCCAAGCCTTGAGAGCATTGAATATCGCTCTCAGTTCCAGAATATTTATCGGTAGAAGAGATTCTTCCCGAGACCAAAGACCCTGAGCTTTCAGGGATCCCCAGACCGCGCCCCAGCCCATCAGACTGGCGTCGGTCGTGACAATGACCCACTCTGGTCTGCGGAATGTCATCCCTTGTGACAGGTTGTCCAGGGACAGCCACCAACGGAGTGAGTCTCTGGTCCTCTGATTTACTTGTATCTTCGGAGACAAGTCTGTATAGTCCCCATTCCACTGACTGAGCATGCACAGTTGTAATGGTCTTAGATGAATGCGCGCAAAAGGAACTATGTCCATTGCCGCTACCATCAACCCGATCACTTCCATGCACTGAGCTATGGAAGGAAGAGGAACGGAATGAAGTATCCGACAAGAGTCTAGAAGTTTTGTTTTTCTGGCCTCTGTTAGAAAAATCCTCATTTCTAAGGAGTCTATAATTGTTCCCAAGAAAGGAACCCTTGTTGACGGGGATAGAGAACTCTTTTCCACGTTCACTTTCCATCCGTGAGATCTGAGAAAGGCCAGGACGATGTCCGTGTGAGCCTTTGCTTGAGGAAGGGACGACGCTTGAATCAAAATGTCGTCCAAGTAAGGTACTACAGCAATGCCCCTTGGTCTTAGCACAGCTAGAAGGGACCCTAGTACCTTTGTGAAAATCCTTGGAGCAGTGGCTAATCCGAAAGGAAGCGCCACGAACTGGTAATGTTTGTCCAGGAATGCGAACCTTAGGAACCGATGATGTTCCTTGTGGATAGGAATATGTAGATACGCATCCTTTAAATCCACCGTGGTCATGAATTGACCTTCCTGGATGGAAGGAAGAATAGTTCGAATGGTTTCCATCTTGAACGATGTAACCTTGAGAAACTTGTTTAAGATCTTGAGATCTAAGATTGGTCTGAACGTTCCCTCTTTTTTGGGAACTATGAACAGATTGGAGTAGAACCCCATCCCTTGTTCTCTTAATGGAACAGGATGAATCACTCCCATTTTTAACAGGTCTTCTACACAATGTAAGAATGCCTGTCTTTTTATGTGGTCTGAAGACAACTGAGACCTGTGGAACCTCCCCCTTGGGGGAAGTCCCTTGAATTCCAGAAGATAACCTTGGGAGACTATTTCTAGCGCCCAAGGATCCAGAACATCTCTTGCCCAAGCCTGAGCGAAGAGAGAGAGTCTGCCCCCCACCAGATCCGGTCCCGGATCGGGGGCCAACATTTCATGCAGTCTTGGTAGCAGCGGCAGGTTTCTTGGCCTGCTTTCCTTTGTTCCAGCCTTGCATTGGTCTCCAAGCTGGCTTGGCTTGAGAAGTATTACCCTCTTGCTTAGAGGACGTAGCACCTTGGGCTGGTCCGTTTCTACGAAAGGGACGAAAATTAGGTTTATTTTTTGCCTTGAAAGGCCGATCCTGAGGAAGGGCGTGGCCCTTACCCCCAGTGATATCAGAGATAATCTCTTTCAAGTCAGGGCCAAACAGCGTTTTCCCCTTGAAAGGAATGTTAAGTAGCTTGTTCTTGGAAGACGCATCAGCCGACCAAGATTTCAACCAAAGCGCTCTGCGCGCCACAATAGCAAACCCAGAATTCTTAGCCGCTAACCTAGCCAATTGCAAAGTGGCGTCGAGGGTGAAAGAATTAGCCAATTTGAGAGCATTGATTCTGTCCATAATCTCCTCATAAGGAGGAGAATCACTATCGACCGCCTTTATCAGCTCATCGAACCAGAAACATGCGGCTGTAGCGACAGGGACAATGCATGAAATTGGTTGTAGAAGGTAACCCTGCTGAACAAACATCTTTTTAAGCAAACCTTCTAATTTTTTATCCATAGGATCTTTGAAAGCACAACTATCCTCTATGGGTATAGTGGTGCGTTTGTTTAAAGTGGAAACCGCTCCCTCGACCTTGGGGACTGTCTGCCATAAGTCCTTTCTGGGGTCGACCATAGGAAACAATTTTTTAAATATGGGGGGAGGGACGAAAGGAATACCTGGCCTCTCCCATTCTTTATTAACAATATCCGCCACCCGCTTGGGTATAGGAAAAGCTTCTGGGAGCCCCGGCACCTCTAGGAACTTGTCCATTTTACATAGTTTCTCTGGGATGACCAACTTGTCACAATCATCCAGAGTGGATAATACCTCCTTAAGCAGAATGCGGAGATGTTCCAACTTAAATTTAAATGCAATCACATCAGGTTCAGCCTGTTGAGAAATGTTCCCTGAATCAGTAATTTCTCCCTCAGACAAAACCTCCCTGGCCCCATCAGACTGGGTTAGGGGCCCTTCAGAGATATTAATATCAGCGTCGTCATGCTCTTCAGTATCTAAAACAGAGCAGCCGCGCTTACGCTGACAAGTGTTTATTTTGGCTAAAATGTTTTTGACAGAATTATCCATTACAGCCGTTAATTGTTGCATAGTAAGGAGTATTGGCGCGCTAGATGTACTAGGGGCCTCCTGAGTGGGCAAGACTCGTGTAGACGAAGGAGGGAATGATGCAGTACCATGCTTACTCCCCTCACTTGAGGAATCATCTTGGGCATCATTGTCATTATCACATAAATCACATTTATTTAAATGAATAGGAATTCTGGCTTCCCCACATTCAGAACACAGTCTATCTGGTAGTTCAGACATGTTAAACAGGCATAAACTTGATAACAAAGTACAAAAACGTTTTAAAATAAAACCGTTACTGTCACTTTAAATTTTAAACTGAACACACTTTATTACTGCAATTGCGAAAAAACATGAAGGAATTGTTCAAAATTTATCAAATTTTCACCACAGTGTCTTAAAGCCTTAAAAGTATTGCACACCAAATTTGGAAGCTTTAACCCTTAGAATAACGGAACCGGAGCCGTTTTAAACTTTAACCCCTTTACAGTCCCTGGTATCTGCTTTGCTGAGACCCAACCAAGCCCAAAGGGGAATACGATACCAAATGACGCCTTCAGAAAGTCTTTTCTAAGTATCAGAGCTCCTCTCACATGCGACTGCATGCCATGCCTCTCAAAAACAAGTGCGCCACACCGGCGCGAAAATGAGGCTCTGCTTATGCTTTGGGAAAGCCCCTAAGGAATAAGGTGTCTAATACAGTGCCTGCCGATATTATTATATCAAAATACCCAGATAAAATGATTCCTCAAGGCTAAATATGTGTTAATAATGAATCGATTTAGCCCAGAAAAAGTCTACAGTCTTAATAAGCCCTTGTGAAGCCCTTATTTACGATCGTAATAAACATGGCTTACCGGATCCCATAGGGAAAATGACAGCTTCCAGCATTACATCGTCTTGTTAGAATGTGTCATACCTCAAGCAGCAAGAGACTGCACACTGTTCCCCCAACTGAAGTTAATTGCTCTCAACAGTCCTGTGTGGAACAGCCATGGATTTTAGTTACGGTTGCTAAAATCATTTTCCTCATACAAACAGAAATCTTCATCTCTTTTCTGTTTCTGAGTAAATAGTACATACCAGCACTATTTCAAAATAACAAACTCTTGATTGAATAATAAAAACTACAGTTAAACACTAAAAAACTCTAAGCCATCTCCGTGGAGATGTTGCCTGTACAACGGCAAAGAGAATGACTGGGGTAGGCGGAGCCTGGGAGGGATCATGTGACCAGCTTTGCTGGGCTCTTTGCCATTTCCTGTTGGGGAAGAGAATATCCCACAAGTAAGGATGACGCCGTGGACCGGACACACCTATGTTGGAGAAATCCCACTTCGTCCGAAGCTGAGAACAACATTGAAAAAGAGGAAAAAACCCAAGGACACTGACCCGCAGATAGTCCACAAGCCTTGCTAGAGACCGCAGAAACTAGACTCGACTGAGTCAACAGCCCATCGCCTAGCAATCTTCCACAGAGGGAAAGACATGGAGAAAACAGGAATGTACTTGTAAAGCGCGGCTAATCCCCCTTAAGGGACTCAAGGCGATGCTCATCATATCAACCTCGAAAGGAGGAAGGCTGAGTAGACCTCGCCGGGGATCGACTTGCAACCCTCGGTTTGCTACAGTGCAGAGTAGCCAAATCAATGCCTGGAGCCAGACACATATTGGCTACATGAATGCTGATCAAAGAACAACAGGCAAAATGCCCTGGTGCCATAAATCACTGCCAAAAGGGACATTCTCAGAAACACAGTTTGGGGAGAGTTTCCAAGCTCTGTCCACCTTGTGGCTGGAAAGAATTAGGGATAAGAAGGGGTGGTGCTTGAGGGATGCCGCTTAAAGGTTACCAGCTGAGTTGGCAAGTCTGTCCACACCCCTCGGGGAAGGTTGTTCACTGGTAAAGGCCAAGATACAATATTTTACCCTGAAAGGGAAGGGATAAAAGTCTGCTTTTAGAGACTGTCTGCCAGCATAGAGTTGAACCATAAATCATGTTTTGCCAAAACAGCCATAGCAGCTCTCATCCTATTAATGTGCATCATCCAAACTGCTGCATCACATTTAGCAATCCTAGATCTCCTCCGGAAATACTTTAGCAGAAATGAGCTCCTAAACGTTGGTCACCAGATCTGAGTAGCTGCAACTACACAAGCTACACTGACAGCTGGTTTAAAAATAAATTCTACCAATTGAAAGGATCATCTGCGAAAGCCTTCAAGTTTTCTGTCTTTGCAATCCCTGAAAGAGGTCATATCCTCTAAAGGGATGGTAGATGCCCCAAGCAAGTGTAGAAATTGCACCATTTACATTAGAAATAGTTTCCCACGCCTCTAAATCTGCAGAATAGAGAGGAAACAGCCTTTAACTTTGCATAAGGAATTTAGGGAACATTCAATCCCTTAGAAACTAAAAAAAAAACGAAGTTGGGCACAGGGAAGGTAGAAGGCAATTTGGGGGCCATCTTAATTTATCAGTTATTTTAACAAATTGCTTTCCCTAAGCGCAAAAAAACATCCACTTCTAAGACAATTTAAACTTACTGAAATAGTGTATATGCTCAAACCTGAAATTAAATAATACATCCTCTGACACTGCTTCAGAGGGAGGGTCCTATGTTTCTGAAAATCTGTCCTCAGAAGAGGAATCTTCAAAATGATTCAAAATAAACCCCCTTTTTCTTTAAAGGAATTGAGTAAGGTATATCCCTGATGAACTAAAGGACTGTGAAGTACCATTGTTTGTGCCTTGAATGCATTTTTGTTTGACTGCTGGAGGAATAACAGCCATCAAATCAGAATTGGCAGAGTGGATATACTTCCTTTAGGAGAGAGTTCAATCGAATCTTCTATGCTATAGCCTTGAGAAACTGCAGACCCCTGAGCACTCTGACTGAAAGGACAGCTCTGCCAAACCTTGTAAAGAAATAGACAGACTCAGTCCATGAGGTGCAAAGCTGAGCAGGGACACACACCAGAATATCCTTACAAATTAAACAAGGGTTAGAAGGGGTTAAACAATATGCAGATCAAAACTCCAAAGAGCGGCACCAATTTTCTCCATAAGAGTAGAAGAAGAAGAGATGCTGTTATATCTGCATATAAATCAACACATAAACAGTATAAGGGTACACAGAACATTACACAGGTTACCTCCCCACATATACTTTGTTATTCAGAAACAAGATATGAAAATGTAATATTTAATGCCATGATACACAGCATTAAAGGGATAGTAAACACTAAAATTTTATTTTTTTTAAAAAGATAATTCCTTTATTTACCATTCCCCAGTCTTGCATAACCAACACTGTTATAGAAATATACTTTTTACCTCTAATTACCTTGTATCTAAGCTTCTGAAGATTGCCTCCT
>NW_026511579.1:0-28234 GCF_027579735.1 Bombina bombina
CACACTTGTAATATGCCCAGCAGTGAAGGGGTTAATTTAGGTAGCTTGTAGGTGTTCATTTTAGCTTTAGTGTAGGTGTCAACCTCCCACCTGACACATCCCACCCCCTGAACCCTCCCTGACCCCCCTCAGCTCTCTTCCCTCACCCACCTCAGAATAGTCACCGTCATCTTAAGTACTGGCAGAAAGTCTGCCGGAATTAAAATTAAAAGGATATTTTTTTTTTTTTTTCTTTAATTGATTCTGCAGTGTTGGATCTCCTCTTAGCCCTCAACCTCCCTGATCTCTTTCCCCCCCCCCCCCCATACAGCTCTCTAACCCTCCCCCTCTTACCTATTTGCACTCGTAGTAATACCAGCACCAGTTTCTTGAATATAAATTTTATTAGGTTATATTAAAAGCAGCTTTTAATGTAACCTAATAAAAATTTATATTCAAGAAACTGGTGCTGGTGTTAAGAGTGCATATTGATTCTAGAGGCTGTTGCAGCTGCCCCTTGCATCGTGCACCACTCAACACAGTGCTGTACTCACCTACAAATTGCCTCTTACCTATTTGCCGCCATCTTGGGTACTGGCAGCTGTCTGTCAGTACCCAGTTTGCCCCCCCCCCCCCCCCCCAATTATCTTTTTATTAAGATTTTCTCTAGTGTAACTGCCCCCCCTCAATATCCTCCATCCCTCCCAGATCCCTTGCCCAACATCCCAGATATCCCCACCATCGGCGTCCAGATTTTTTTAATGTTTTTAGATGAAATCTTAAGATTTGGTGCACTTCCCCGGCCGCTTCTGCAGAGAGATGCGCAAATGTGCTATACTGGAACAGGAACCCAGAACATCGATGGGCTGCCCACTCGCCTCCCTGCTGCTGTTCCCACCCACCAACGATCGGCATCATTAATGCCTGATGCAGAGGGGGCCACAGAGTGGCTCTCTCTGCATCGGTGGCTTAAAAAAAGGTATTAGTGATTCCTCAATACCGAGGCATCACTGCAACACCTTGAAAGCTGTTGGAAGCGATCTGGATCTCTTCCACCACTTGAAACCCCTGAGGACATACAGGATACGTCCTTGGTCACTAACAGTTTCTATAGGGCGTACCCTGTACGTCCTTAAGGGGTTAAAGGGACATGAAAACCATTTTTTTTTTTTTCTCTTTCATGATTCAGATGTAATTTACTTCTATTATCTATGTGACGGACCGCCTGGTACCCCAAATGAGTAACTCAGTCAGAACACTTCCCTTGTCTTGGGCATCCCTTTATCCAGAGCAAAAGCTCCTGGTATCTCCCTTTGACTGCAGTCTAAAGTTTTGTAGTGGAACAGAACTGAGACAACACTCGGTTTTCTGAACACACAAATGAACACTTTATTTAAAAGCAGCACACCTATTTATACACCCTGGCTTCAGGTTAGAGGACATTGGTTAAACAGTAAAGCAAACATATGAACAATACATCAAACCTCTAACTATTGTCTATAGGTAAAACAGATTAACATATCAAGTTAATTAACTGGGGAAGAAAGTTTACTCGATCTGATTTTGGGCAATCTAGTTAACATAATCACACAGGAACACAATCCGTATACCCAGACAGACTCCTGAGACACAATCAGATCTGAAACGTAAATAAAATACATCTTATTACAGAATATAAGAACAGCTCTTATTAGCTATTACGTCCTTTATGCCCACTTGGTTTATAGAGTCACAATTGCTCCCACAAGGGGCACTCACACCCTCTACCCATCCTGTATTTATGGGTACAGGGTGACATGGACATAAGACGGTTATGAAAGTACATGGGGTGTCCAGCATATAAAATTCCACATTTCCATGCAGTCTCTGGGTATTCTTAAGCCCATGTACCTCCACTCCAAAGAATGTTCCATAACAGGCCCTCAGATCTTTGTGACTCACGTCACATATCTCCCCCTTCGGAAGGAGACTAACACAGGAAGAGACCCCCAGATGGGTTGACTTCGAAGTTAGTCCGTAGATCCATTCCCCCAAAGCCTGTATCCACACAGTACCCCAAACAAATTGTCCCAAACAGAGCATCACTCACCCGGCCTACCACTGCCTCTCTCATAGAACATACCAGCTGCTGGGGAGTAGTGCTGACTGTCCCTTCTCCCTGAAATCCTTTCAGTCGCTGGAGAGAAGACAGGGTGGCTGGGCTCACTCCATGCTTTTGCGGATTTGGGCCATATGCCCAGCATCCCTGGAGAATACAACTGGAGACTGTAGTCCCATCCACTTGTACTGGATAGGAATCTGCCATTGCTTGCAGAGAGAGACTGACATCTCTTCGTCCCAATGCCAGCTCCTCGGCTGGGATTGCTGCATGCTCCTCCGGTCCTTCTGCCAGTGTGAGGGTGTCATTCCTGTTTTCTGGGGTGCCGGTTAGGGGTGGGCAGAGGCCAACAACACTCTGCCCTGTTGCCTGCTCTTCTGTTGGGTAATCTACATCTGACAGCTCGGAGGAAAAGTCAATTAGATCCACAATCTCTGGGTCCAGCTGGGGAGATAACAGGGTGACTAAGATCCCCATGCCAGGGGGTTGGGGGTCTGGGCCGACTTCCCCGTATCCCTGCACTCCACGTGTGGAGACCACTGTCTCTCATCCACACCTCCCGGACCAACATCCGTGGATATGAAGTCCACTAGATCCGCTGCCTCTGAAGTAAGTAAAGGACCACTTTCCAGCAGTTCTAGGTAATCCACCTCAAGATACCATTCCTTATAGATAAGCCAGGTCAGACTCTAAGGCAAGTGCTTCCGTTGGCTGTAACAGCTCCTGCCTCTTGCTTTGAATGTCCCAGAATCGATTTCCCTTGGGACTACCAAAGTCAACTTTCTCCTCAAATGCTTCCCATAATAAGCCGGGGCCACCAAAGTCATCACCTTCCGGGGAATAGTGCTTTTCTGCCCTCGACTGCAACCTGTCTGCAAACCAATATAACGCTTTGTACCGATTCTCGAGCTCGACCTCTTTGCACCAGACACTTCAGTTCGGTTATCCCCTCGCCTATGGGTTGTCCTCTCAGTAAGCAGAGCCGCAAGTTCACCTGGTCCCCAAAATGCTGTTCTTGGGAGGGCAAGACTTTGCCTCTGCAGCCATACCAATTTCCCAGTGCATTTTCCCACATCTCTAGCCGAATCAGGGTTCTCCATTCCAGGCACATCTCCTCTGGAACTGGCTCTCCTAAAACCGCAAGATCGACTTTGACTTGTCGCTCAAAGTCCCATATGGGAACTTCCCATTTAGAGGTATCTGATCTCAGCTGTTCGAATATTCCGATACCTGGTGATCTGCTTCACCACCTCGGCGTTCTTGACCCGGACTGCTGCTTTGGATGGGTTGGCTCCGTAGATTGCCAACCTTCTCCGCACTCTGCAGTGGAATTTTTCCTCTGCATCATCTATAATCATCTGACTGCGATCCTTCACTGGCTGCCATTGGCGCATCCTTTGTAGTGCTGCTTAGGGACTGATAGCTAGGCAGCACATCCCTCCAACCCAGCTTGTCCTGTGCAGAAATAGGTTCATCAAGGTGGGTCAGCACTTGCTGCATTCGCCATAGGAGCTCTGTCTCCATAGCTGCGGGTGACAGTACCGTTCCTCCTCTGTCGGCAGGACAAGAAATCAATCCCAGCGCTTGCCACCAGATGTGACGGACCACCTGTTACCCCAACAACTCCGTCAGAGCACTTCCCTTGTCCTTGACATCCCTTTATCCAGAGCAATAGCTCCTGGTATCTCCCTTGGACCGCAGTCTAAAGTTATGTAGGGGAACAGAACTGAGACAACACCCAGTTTTCTGAAAACAAAAATAAACACATTATTTAAAAGCAGCACACATATTTATACACCCTGGCTTCAGGTTACAGAGGGCATTGGCTAAATAGTAAAGCAAGGAGGCGGGGCGAACTGCCAACTAAGATGGCAGCATTATACTAAAGCTCCTGAAAAGAACTGGGCAATTTAAGCCACAAAAGACACTAAAACAGCACCAGATACTAGTATCTTTTACATAGTGTCTGCCTGACTCTGCTGAGATTGACAGGGTATGTTTTTACACATTGGATCCCAGATGGTGATTGGGTATTTGGGGCCTACCCTGCAGACGGAGCTGCGCTATTCGAGCCGACATGGTTGGGAGGAGACCAGATTGTCATTCTGTAATGCAGGGGACAGGAGTCGGAGCCCGAACATAGATCGGAGATGTATACTGGGGACGTGACTGCACCCTGGGAGTCGATTGGAGCTGAGGCATTGCAATGAGGAGACAGGCGGACGCTACTGACCACGCGGCGCTGCTGGGAGGAAGGAAGCCTGACAGTGAGATAGGCGGCATGTCACTGGGGAACTACCACCGCTGCAGAGACCTCCACCGATTGGGCTGACAGAAGATAGCGGCGTAAAACCTGTATTGGACCACATGTGAGTGGGTTCAGTGACATACCGGATCAGGCATGATTAAAACAGGACCAGCTGTAGCTTGCACTCGGAGCACTATAATCCCACAAGCTACAATTAAGAGAACGGCACATAAACTGTGACTACACTGAAGCTGCATGATGGCGACATAGATAACCATTGTGGCACAAATACCATGAGGCTAGTACTGACAGGGGACTGAGGCTGACAATGCAGATTCTTTTACAGATGCCATAATTCAGAGGCCTATAACTCCGCAAACTGTCTAGTGTCAGCAGGCCTTTGCAACAACAGCGTATGAGTGCACAATGCTCATTCTAGCAATATCTTGTCCCAAAAGTTCAAAATTTGTTAGCCCAAAGGGATGGGTAATGTATGTGCCAACTCCTACCTGTCCCATGTTCACTGCAGCAGCCCTTCCATGTACTGATGAGACTTTGTCTCCACAAGATTCGCAAAATATTTTTAAAATAGGAGTCGGTTCATCCTTTCCATTATAGACACAATGCCTGTTTCTTCACACTTTAAGGCATATATACTAGTTCAGTACGTTAATAAGTTGCACTTTCTATAACAATTTACTTTTACTTATCTATGTACTTATATTAAGCCACTTGTTTAGCCTGATAGATGAAGATCTGTGTTGGCTTTTGGGTTAATTCTACATGAGCATCTATGTATTATTGTTTTTCAGGTGTGCAGTTTTCAAGCCTTTTTAGTTAAAACTTGTTGGCTACTTTTAAGTTAATACTGCATGGGTCTATATACCTAATCTACTAAGGTCTCAGAATGGCTGCTAACCTTCTGCCTCACAGACACTTAGTTTATTTATATTGAGAGTAAAATTTGAGATACTAAGCCTTACATTTTGTTTTATTTTTTATTTTTTATTTTTTTAATATGAGACAGCTTAACATACCGGAGTTGAGGCTATGAATATCTGGTTCACAGTTTATAAAAATTGAGAACCTCTAGATTCAATGTGTGCTAGGTACTGCATATGATAGGTACCATGTGTGATAGGTATCGAGTGTACTAGGTACTGCGTGTGGTATTCCCCTAGAATAGTTCTGGTCTATATATTTCAATTTGCCAGCTAATTCAATGTGTGTTAGGTACGATGTGTGTTAGGTACGATGTGTGTTAGGTACGATGTGTGTTAGGTACGATGTGTGTTAGGTACGATGTGTGTTAGGTACGATGTGTGTTAGGTACGATGTGTGTTAGGTACGATGTGTGTTAGGTACGATGTGTGTTAGGTACGATGTGTGTTAGGTACGATGTGTGTTGGGTACGATGTGTGTTGGGTACCGCGTGTGCTGGGTACCGCGTGTACCAAGTATAGCGTGTTCTAGGTACGGGGTTGGTTGGGTATGCCGTGTGCAAGGTACAATGAGTGCTGAGTGCAATGAGTGCTAGGTTCAGTGTTGGCTAGGCACAATGAGTACTAGGTTCAGTGTTGGCTAGGCACAATGAGTACTAGGTACAGTGGGTGCTACGTACAATTTGCATCTTGTCTCTGGAATTTTTTCTTGTTACCCACATCTCTTGATGTTGGCAGACCCTGCTCTCAATCTATTTGGAACATTAAATTTGATTTATAAGCATCACCTTCCCCCCCCCCCCCCCCCCCCATTTTCTGAGCCCACACTAGGGTTCAATCTTGGTGAATTATTTTCACCACAAATCCCTGCAATTTACTTAGGATGTATCAATGTTTTGACAGTTATTGCATTTGGACCTGCGTGTCCGTTCTTTTTTTGTCTGTTTATGTTTGAACAGGGGTCCTGCGTGTCCCCAAGTGTTACCTAACGATCTAAAACTGAATAAAAATACATTAAAAAAATTAAAAAAAATAGTAAAGCAAACATATGAACAATACATCAAGCCTCTAACAATTGTCTATTTACAGGTAAAACATATTTAACATATCAAGTTAATTAACTGGGGAAGAAAGTTTACTCAATCTGATTTTGGGCAATCTAGTTAACATAATCACACAGGAACACAATCAGTATACCCAGACAGACTCCTGAGACACAATCAGATCTGAAACGTAAATAAAATACATCTTATTACAGAATATAAGAACAGCTCTTATTAGCTATTAAGTCCTTTATACCCACTTGGTTTATAGAGTCACAATTGCTCACACAAGGGGCACTCACACCCTCTACCCATCCTGTATTTATGGATTCAGGGTGACATGGACATAAGACAGAGTTATGAAAGTACATGGGGTGTCCAGCATATAAAATTTCACATTTCCATGCAGTCTCTGGGTATCCTTAAGCCCATGTACCTCCACTCCAAAGAATTTTCCATAACAGGCCCTCAGATCTTGGTGACTCACGTCACAATCTATTTAATTATCTTATTTGTTGAAGGAGCAGCAATGCACTAATGGTTTCTAAATCAACACATGGGTAAGCCGATAACAATCGAGAATAGAGCTGCAACAACTAATCGGCATAATCGATAATAATCGATTATGAAAATAGTTGTCAACGAATCTCATAATCGATTAATCGATTAGTTGGTTTGCAATTAGTTGGTCTGTGCACAACACCAGCTGCTTCACTCCAATGAACTCCTGCATATGGTATTGTGTTTTATGGTTATGTCCTTAGCCTAAAGGACGTCTACTTTTCACCTTTTCAGGACAGTATACGTTTACAACTACCCCTGGCTTATGTGCAACCCAGATATAATAGTCATCATTTGGATTGTTTATATTAAATCTGGTGATTTGGAAGTATGCTTTTCATGATATAGTGGCAAGCTTGTTGTTTACACCTTGCCCCTAGATTGATGGGAGTTATTTAAATTTATGTGCACTATTATCTGTTTGCACAATTATTAGCGTATTGCTTGCTATTGCTGATTATATGTACTGTATAAATAAATGTGTAAGGCTTTGTCCTGTTATTGATATACAGTCCTTAGCGCTTTTGATCTTGTTTTTTTATATTTTTAATAAATTGTGATAATATGTACCAAATTCAACCTTTATAAGTATATATTCGTTATTATTTAGGGCGGACTAGATATTTCCCCTAACCTTATAGCTGGTTATTTACCATTGCATATAGATATTCAAGATATTTTTATGTTAGAATGAAGTCAAGGGTTACTTTATTGAGAGGCCCCTTGCCAAGGTAGAAAACACTTAGCATTAGTGAAGAGCTAACAAAGATAAATATCCCACTTTGGTGAAATTGGCAAAACCCTACTTATACACCTCAACAGCCTTTTCTCTGCTGCAGGAAATATAGCTGCAAACAGAGAACCAGCCTTAGCCAGAAGCATGTGGACAAGTTGAGATTTTTGCATTTCAATGCAAAGTTTCTGAAAGAGTGAATAACAGAATGTTATTAACAGTTATAGTCTAACTCTTTCTAGTTCTACCTCTTTTCAAACAGTTTGTGGTTTTGTTTAATTATAAAACTGTGCTCTGCTGCTTAAAAATTGAAGAAACAGTTGTGTTAATGTAAAGTTTTCGTCTGAAGTTTATATTTGTAACACTCATTATGTGGATTTTATTTAAAACATAGAAAACTATTATTGATTCTCTTTTTATCCGATTAGTCGATTAATCGAAAAAATAATCGGCCGATTAATCGATTATGAAAATAATCGTTAGTTGCAGCCCTAATCGAGATATATATATATATATATATATATATATATATATATATATATATATATATATATATATATATATATATATATATATATATATATATATATATATATATATAGCCACCAATCAACAGCTAGAACCTATTTTCTCTGCTCCTGAGCTTGCCTAGATAAACCTTTCAGCAAAGGATAACAAGAGAAGGAAGCAAATGAAATAGAAGTAAATTGGAAAGTTGTTTGTATAACATTTCATATTAATGCTTGCCCTTCCCTCCTCATACTTAGGTCTTTGTAAAGATCTATTCCACTCCAAACAATCTTCTATTCATTAAAGGGCCATAATACCCAAATGTTTAAACACTTGAAAGTGATGCAGCATAGCTGTAAAAAGCTGACTCGAAAATATCACCTGAACATCTCTATGTAAAAAAAGATTTTACCTCAAGTTCCCCAGTAGCCACCTCCCATTGTAAAGGATTTCTAAGCAGCATTTTTGTGTGTCTGTCCTGGGACAGCTGAAAGGATGAGCCTCGTGAACTCTCCTATTTCACCAATCTGGTAAAGGAAGCTTTCTATGAAATCTCATGAGATCGCAGTAAGAGTTCATGACCTCAGCACTGCTGATTGGCTGCTGTTCATTTCTTCATTTTTTTTATTTTATTTTTACCTGCAGCTGAGTATAACTTTTTACACAGAACTTACTCTGCTGAGTTGATTGTGAGGTAAAATATCTTCCTTTTTTATATGGAGATGATCAGGTGATATTTTCCTGTCAGCTTTTTACAGTTATACTGCATCAGTTTCAAGTGATTTAGCATATGATATTATGTCCCTTTAAGCTTATTGAAATTAGTATGGGTTGATTTGGTGCATAAAAGGGAGAGTAAAATTCCTTTTACTTCTTTTTAAATCCCGAAAGTTTAATTTTGACTTTAAACTATTTTCCAAATCATACATGGGTAGATTTAGAAGCAGTGCACTACCGTGAGCTAGCTGCTTGTCACTGTCTCACCCAATGTGTTCAGCTAGGTCACAGTAGATCATTACTCTCTTTCAACAAAGGTTTTTAAGAGAATGAATCAAATTTTATAATAAAAGTGAATCTGAAAATTGTATGCTCTACCTGGAACCCTTTCTTCTGTTAAGTGTGATCAGTCCACGGGTCATCATTACTTCTGGGATATTACTCCTCCCCAACAGGAAGTGCAAGAGGATTCACCCAGCAGAGCTGCATATAGCTCCTCCCCTCTACGTCACTCCCAGTCATTCTCTTGCACCCAACGACTAGATAGGATGTGTGAGAGGACTATGGTGATTATACTTAGTTTTATATCTTCAAGAGGACTATGGTGATTATACTTAGTTTTATATCTTCAATCAAAAGTTTATTATTTTATAATAGCACCGGAGTGTGTTATTACCTCTCTGGCAGAGTTTGAAGAAGAATCTACCAGAGTTTTTACTATGATTTTAGCCGGAGTAGTTTAGATCATATTGCTGTTTCTCGGCCATCTGAGGAGAGGTAAACTTCAGATCAGGGGACAGCGGGCAGATTAATCTGCAAAGAGGTATGTAGCAGCTTTTATTTTCTGACAATGGAATTGATGAGAAAATCCTGCCATACCGATATAATGTCATGTATGTATATTTTACACTTCAGTATTCTGGGGAATGGTACTTCACTGGAATTACACTGTGTACATAAAACTTTTTAGCCTATTTTGCAGGGACTAGCAACAGGCTTTTTAATAACTCTTAATTTATGTTAAACGTTTTTGCTGGAATGTAAAATCGTTTTCATTTTCTGAGGTACTGAGTGAATAAATGTTTGGGCACTATTTTTCCACTTGGCAGTTGCTTGATCTAATTTCTGACAGTTTCTGATCTCTCTCACTGTTGTGTGTGAGGGGGAGGGGCCGTTTTTTGGCGCTTTTGCTACGCATCAAAAAATTTCAGTCAGCAGCTCATTGTATTTCCTGCATGATCCGGTTCATCTCTACAGAACTCAGGGGTCTTCAAAACTTGTTTTGAGGGAGGTAATTCTCACAGCAGAGCTGTGAGATTGTAGTTGACTGATAAAAAAACGTTTATTCTGTAATTTTTTTTCTGCTATCAGTTAGTTGTCTTTTGCTAATGGGAACAAACCTTTGCTAAAGTGGTGTTGTTTACAAGGATTGATGCTATAACTGTTTCAGTTTATTAATTTTCAACTGTCATAAATCTTCTGTGCTTCTTATAGGCACAGTACGTTTTCATATTTTACTAGAATTGTATTCCAAGTTGCAAGTTTATTTGCTAGTGTGTTAAACATGTCTGATTCAGAGGAAGATACCTGTGTTATTTGTTCCAATGCCAAAGTGGAGCCCAATAGAAATTTATGTACTAACTGTATTGATGCTACTTTAAATAAAAGTCAATCTGTACAAATTGAACAAATTTCACCAAACAGCGAGGGGAGAGTTATGCCGACTAACTCTCCTCACGTGTCAGTACCTGCATCTCCCGCTCGGGAGGTGCGCGATATTGTGGTGCCCAGTACATCTGGGCGGCCATTACAGATAACATTACAAGATATGGCTACTGTTATGACTGAAGTTTTGGCTAAATTACCAGAACTAAGAGGCAAGCGTGATCACTCTGGGGTGAGAACAGAGTGCGCTGATAATACTAGGGCCATGTCAGATACTGCGTCACAGCTTGCAGAACATGAGGACGGAGAGCTTCTGTCTGCGGCTGACGGTTCTGATCCAAACAGATTGGATTCAGATATTTCAAATTTTAAATTTAAGCTAGAGAACCTCCGTGTATTACTAGGGGAGGTGTTAGCGGCTCTGAATGATTGTAACACAGTTGCAATACCAGAGAAAATGTGTAGGTTGGATAAATATTTTGCGGTACCGACGTTTTTCCTATACCTAAGAGACTAACTGAAATTATTACTAAAGAGTGGGATAGACCCGGTGTACCGTTCTCACCCCCTCCGATATTTAGAAAAATGTTTCCAATAGACGCCACCACACGGGACTTATGGCAGACGGTCCCTAAGGTGGAGGGAGCAGTTTCTACTTTAGCTAAGCGTACCACTATCCCGGTGGAGGATAGCTGTGCCTTTTCAGATCCAATGGATAAAAAACTAGAGGGTTACCTTAAGAAAATGTTTGTTCAACAAGGTTTTATATTGCAACCCCTTGCATGCATTGCGCCGGTCACGGCTGCGGCGGCATTCTGGTTTGAGTCGCTGGAAGAGACCATTAATTCAGCTACTCTGGATGACATTACGGACAAGCTTAGAGTCCTTAAACTAGCTAATTCATTCATTTCGGAGGCCGTAGTACATTTAACTAAACTTACGGCTAAGAATTCAGGATTCGCCATTCAGGCACGCAGAGCGCTGTGGCTAAAATCCTGGTCAGCTGATGTTACTTCTAAGTCTAAATTACTTAATATACCTTTTAAAGGGCAGACCTTATTTGGGCCTGGTTTGAAAGAAATTATCGCTGACATTACAGGAGGTAAAGGCCACGCCCTGCCTCAAGACAGGGCCAAACCTAAGGCCAGACAGTCTAATTTTCGTTCCTTTCGGAATTTCAAAGCAGGAGCAGCATCAACTTCCTCTGCTCCAAAACAAGAAGGATCTGTTGCTCGCTACAGACAAGGCTGGAGACCTAACCAGTCTTGGAACAAGGGCAAGCAGGCCAGGAAACCTGCTGCTGCCCCTAAAACAGCATGAATTGAGGGCCCCCGATCCGGGATCGGATCTAGTGGGGGGCAGACTTTCTCTCTTCGCCCAGGCTTGGGCAAGAGATGTCCAGGATCCCTGGGCGCTAGAGATAATATCTCAGGGATACCTTCTGGACTTCAAATACTCTCCTCCAAGAGAGATTTCATCTGTCAAGGTTGTCAACAAACCAAAGAAAGAAAGAGGCGTTTCTACGCTGCGTACAAGAGCTTTTGTTAATGGGAGTAATCCATCCAGTTCCACGGTCGGAACAGGGACAAGGGTTTTACTCAAATCTGTTTGTGGTCCCCAAAAAAGAGGGAACTTTCAGACCAATCCTGGACTTAAAGATCCTAAACAAATTCCTAAGAGTTCCATCGTTCAAGATGGAGACTATTCGGACAATTTTACCCATGATCCAAAAGGGTCAGTACATGACCACAGTGGATTTAAAGGATGCTTACCTTCACATACCGATTCACAAAGATCATTACCAGTACCTAAGGTTTGCCTTCCTAGACAGGCATTACCAGTTTGTAGCTCTTCCATTCGGATTGGCTACAGCTCCAAGAATCTTCACAAAGGTTCTGGGTGCTCTTCTGGCGGTACTAAGACCGCTGGGAATCTCGGTAGCTCCGTACCTAGACGACATTCTGATACAAGCTTCAAGCTTTCAAACTGCCAAGTCTCATACAGAGTTAGTACTGGCATTTCTAAGGTCACATGGATGGAAGGTGAACGAAAAGAAAAGTTCACTCGTTCCACTCACAAGAGTTCCCTTTCTGGGGACTCTTATAGATTCTGTAGAAATGAAGATTTACCTGACAGAAGACAGGTTAACAAGACTTCAAAGTGCTTGCCGCACCCTTCATTCCATTCAACAACCGTCAGTGGCTCAATGCATGGAGGTAATCGGCTTGATGGTAGCGGCAATGGACATAGTACCCTTTGCACACTTACACCTCAGACCACTGCAACTGTGCATGCTAAGTCAGTGGAATGGGGATTACTCAGACTTGTCCCCTTCTCTGAATCTGGATCAAGAGACCAGAAATTCTCTTCTATGGTGGCTTTCTCGGCCACATCTGTCCAGGGGGATGCCATTCAGCAGGCCAGACTGGACAATTGTAACAACAGACGCCAGCCTTCTGGGTTGGGGTGCCGTCTGGAATTCTCTGAAGGCTCAGGGACAATGGAGTCAGGAGGAGAGTCTCCTACCAATAAACATTCTGGAATTGAGAGCAGTTCTCAATGCCCTCCTGGCTTGGCCCCAGTTGACAACTCGGGGGCTCATCAGGTTTCAGTCGGACAACATCACGACTGTAGCTTACATCAACCATCAGGGAGGGACAAGAAGCTCCCTAGCAATGATGGAAGTAACAAAGATAATTCGCTGGGCAGAGTTTCACTCTTGCCACCTGTCAGCAATCCACATCCCGGGAGTGGAGAACTGGGAGGCGGATTTCTTAAGTCGTCAGACTTTTCATCCAGGGGAGTGGGAACTTCATCCGGAGGTCTTTGCCCAAATACTTCATCAGTGGGGCAAACCAGAGATAGATCTCATGGCGTCTCGACAGAACGCCAAACTTCCTCGTTACGGGTCCAGATCCAGGGATCCAGGAGCAGTCCTGATAGATGCCCTGACAGCACCTTGGGACTTCAGGATGGCTTACGTGTTTCCACCCTTCCCGATGCTTCCTCGATTGATTGCCAGAATCAAACAGGAGAGAGCATCAGTTATTCTAATAGCACCTGCATGGCCACGCAGGACTTGGTATGCAGACCTGGTGGACATGTCATCCTGTCCACCTTGGTCTCTACCTCTGAAACAGGACCTTCTGATACAGGGTCCTTTCAAACATCAAAATCTAACTTCTCTGAAGCTGACTGCTTGGAAATTGAACGCTTGATTTTATCAAAACGTGGTTTTTCTGAGTCAGTTATTGATACCCTAATACAGGCTAGGAAGCCTGTTACCAGAAGGATTTACCATAAGATATGGCGTAAATACCTATATTGGTGCGAATCCAAAGGTTACTCTTGGAGTAAGGTTAGGATTCCTAGGATATTGTCTTTTCTACAAGAAGGTTTAGAAAAGGGTTTATCTGCTAGTTCATTAAAGGGACAGATCTCAGCTCTGTCCATTCTGTTGCACAAACGTCTGTCAGAAGTTCCAGACGTTCAGGCTTTTTGTCAGGCTTTGGCCAGGATTAAGCCTGTGTTTAAAACTGTTGCTCCGCCATGGAGTTTAAACCTTGTTCTTAACGTTTTACAAGGCGTTCCGTTTGAACCCCTTCATTCCATTGATATAAAGTTGTTATCTTGGAAAGTTTTATTTTTAATGGCTATTTCTCCAACATAGGTGTGTCCGGTCCACGGCGTCATCCTTACTTGTGGGATATTCTCTTCCCCAACAGGAAATGGCAAAGAGCCCAGCAAAGCTGGTCACATGATCCCTCCTAGGCTCCGCCTACCCCAGTCATTCTCTTTGCCGTTGTACAGGCAACATCTCCACGGAGATGGCTTAGAGTTTTTTAGTGTTTAACTGTAGTTTTTCATTATTCAATCAAGAGTTTGTTATTTTCAAATAGTGCTGGTACGTACTATTTACTCAGAAACAGAAAAGAGATGAAGAATTCTGTTTGTATGAGGAAAATGATTTTAGCAACCGTAACTAAAATCCATGGCTGTTCCACACAGGACTGTTGAGAGCAATTAACTTCAGTTGGGGGAACAGTTTGCAGTCCCTTGCTGCTTGAGGTATGACACATTCTAACAAGACGATGTAATGCTGGAAGCTGTCATTTTCCCTATGGGATCCGGTAAGCCATGTTTATTTCGATTGTAAATAAGGGCTTCACAAGGGCTTATTTAAACTGTAGACTTTTTTTGGGCTAAATCGATTGATATTAACACTTATTTAGCCTTGAGGAATCATTTATTCTGGGTATTTTGATCCACGCAGGACTTGGTATGCAGATCTGGTGAATATGTCATCGGCTCCACCTTGGAAGCTACCTTTGAGACGAGACCTTCTTGTTCAGGGTCCGTTCGAACATCCGAATCTGGTTTCACTCCAGCTGACTGCTTGGAGATTGAACGCTTGATTTTATCGAAGCGAGGATTCTCAGATTCTGTGATCGATACTCTTGTTCAGGCCAGAAAGCCTGTGACTAGAAAGATTTACCACAGAAGGGACAGATTTCTGCCTTGTCGGTATTACTTCACAAAAAGCTGGCAGCTGTGCCAGATGTTCAAGCCTTTGTTCAGGCTCTGGTTAGAATCAAGCCTGTTTACAAACCTTTGACTCCTCCTTGGAGTCTCAATTTAGTTCTTTCAGTTCTTCAGGGGGTTCCGTTTGAACCCTTACATTCCGTTGATATTAAGTTATTATCTTGGAAAGTTTTGTTTTTAGTTGCGATTTCTTCTGCTAGAAGAGTCTCAGAATTATCTGCTCTGCAGTGTTCTCCTCCTTATCTGGTGTTCCATGCAGATAAGGTGGTTTTACGTACTAAACCTGGTTTTCTTCCAAAAGTTGTTTCTAACAAAAACATTAACCAGGAGATTATCGTACCTTCTCTGTGTCCAAAACCAGTTTCAAAGAAGGAACGTTTGTTGCACAATTTGGATGTTGTTCGCGCTCTAAAATTCTATTTAGATGCTACAAAGGATTTTAGACAAACATCTTCCTTGTTTGTTGTTTATTCAGGTAAAAGGAGAGGTCAAAAAGCAACTTCTACCTCTCTCTCTTTTTGGATTAAAAGCATCATCAGATTGGCTTACGAGACTGCAGGACGGCAGCCTCCCGAAAGAATCACAGCTCATTCCACTAGGGCTGTGGCTTCCACATGGGCCTTCAAGAACGAGGCTTCTGTTGATCAGATATGTAGGGCAGCGACTTGGTCTTCACTGCACACTTTTACCAAATTTTACAAGTTTGATACTTTTGCTTCTTCTGAGGCTATTTTTGGGAGAAAGGTTTTGCAAGCCGTGGTGCCTTCCATTTAGGTGACCTGATTTGCTCCCTCCCTTCATCCGTGTCCTAAAGCTTTGGTATTGGTTCCCACAAGTAAGGATGACGCCGTGGACCGGACACACCTATGTTGGAGAAAACAGAATTTATGTTTACCTGATAAATTTCTTTCTCCAACGGTGTGTCCGGTCCACGGCCCGCCCTGGTTTTTTAATCAGGTCTGATAATTTATTTTCTTTAACTACAGTCACCACGGTACCATATGGTTTCTCCTATGCAAATATTCCTCCTTAACGTCGGTCGAATGACTGGGGTAGGCGGAGCCTAGGAGGGATCATGTGACCAGCTTTGCTGGGCTCTTTGCCATTTCCTGTTGGGGAAGAGAATATCCCACAAGTAAGGATGACGCCGTGGACCGGACACACCGTTGGAGAAAGAAATTTATCAGGTAAACATAAATTCTGTTTTCCTCGGCTCGAAGAGTCTCTGAGTTATCAGCCCTACATTGTGATTCTCCTTATTTGATTTTTCATTCGGATAAGGTAGTTCTGCGTACTAAACCTGGGTTCTTACCTAAGGTAGTCACTAACAGGAATATCAATCAAGAGATTGTTCCTTCTTTGTGTCCAAATCCTTCTTCGAAGAAGGAACGTCTTCTGCACAATCTGGATGTAGTTCGTGCCCTAAAGTTTTATTTACAGGCAACTAAGGAATTTCGACAAACGTCTTCCCTGTTTGTCGTTTACTCTGGTCAGAGGAGAGGTCAAAAGGCTTCTGCTACCTCTCTTTCTTTCTGGCTTCGTAGCATAATTCGTTTAGCCTATGAGACTGCTGGACAGCAGCCTCCTGAAAGAATTACAGCTCATTCTACTAGAGCTGTGGCTTCCACTTGGGCCTTTAAGAATGAGGCCTCTGTTGAACAGATTTGCAAGGCTGCAACTTGGTCTTCGCTTCATACTTTCTCCAACATAGGTGTGTCCGGTCCACGGCGTCATCCTTACTTGTGGGATATTCTCTTCCCCAACAGGAAATGGCAAAGAGCCCAGCAAAGCTGGTCACATGATCCCTCCTAGGCTCCGCCTACCCCAGTCATTCTCTTTGCCGTTGTACAGGCAACATCTCCACGGAGATGGCTTAGAGTTTTTTAGTGTTTAACTGTAGTTTTTATTATTCAATCAAGAGTTTGTTATTTTAAAATAGTGCTGGTATGTACTATTTACTCAGAAACAGAAAAGAGATGAAGATTTCTGTTTGTATGAGGAAAATGATTTTAGCAACCGTCACTAAAATCCATGGCTGTTCCACACAGGACTGTTGAGAGCAATTAACTTCAGTTGGGGGAACAGTGTGCAGACTTTTGCTGCTTGAGGTATGACACATTCTAACAAGACGATGTAATGCTGGAAGCTGTCATTTTCCCTATGGGATCCGGTAAGCCATGTTTATTACGATCGTAAATAAGGGCTTCAAAAAGGGCTTATTAAGACTGTGGACTTTTTCTGGGCTAAATCGATTCATTATTAACACATATTTAGCCTTGAGGAATCATTTTATCTGGGTATTTTGATATAATAATATCGGCAGGCACTGTTTTAGACACCTTATTCTTTAGGGGCTTTCCCAAAGCATAGGCAGAGCCTCATTTTCGCGCCGGTGTTGCGCACTTGTTTTTGAGAGGCATGGCATGCAGTCGCATGTGAGAGGAGCTCTGATACTTAGAAAAGACTTTCTGAAGGCGTCATTTGGTATCGTATTCCCCTTGGGGCTTGGTTGGGTCTCAGCAAAGCAGATACCAGGGACTGTAAAGGGGTTAAAGTTCAAAACGGCTCCGGTTCCGTTATTTTAAGGGTTAAAGCTTCCAAATTTGGTGTGCAATACTTTTAAGGCTTTAAGACACTGTGGTGAAAATTTGGTGAATTTTGAACAATTCCTTCATGTTTTTTCGCAATTGCAGTAATAAAGTGTGTTCAGTTTAAAATTTAAAGTGACAGTAACGGTTTTGTTTTAAAACGTTTTTTGTACTTTGTTATCAAGTTTATGCCTGTTTAACATGTCTGAACTACCAGATAGACTGTGTTCTGAATGTGGGGAAGCCAGAATTCCTATTCATTTAAATAAATGTGATTTATGTGACAATGACAATGATGCCCAAGATGATTCCTCAAGTGAGGGGAGTAAGCATGGTACTGCATCATTCCCTCCTTCGTCTACACGAGTCTTGCCCACTCAGGAGGCCCCTAGTACATCTAGCGCGCCAATACTCCTTACTATGCAACAATTAACGGCTGTAATGGATAATTCTGTCAAAAACATTTTAGCCAAAATGAACCCTTATCAGCGTAAGCGCGACTGCTCTGTTTTAGATACTGAAGAGCATGACGACGCTGATAACAATATTTCTGAAGGGCCCCCAACCCAGTCTGATGGGGCCAGGGAGGTTTTGTCTGAGGGAGAAATTACTGATTCAGGGAACATTTCTCAACAAGCTGAACCTGATGTGATTGCATTTAAATTTAAGTTGGAACATCTCCGCATTCTGCTTAAGGAGGTATTATCCACTCTGGATGATTGTGACAAGTTGGTCATCCCAGAGAAACTATGTAAAATGGACAAGTTCCTAGAGGTGCCGGGGCTCCCAGAAGCTTTTCCTATACCCAAGCGGGTGGCGGACATTGTTAATAAAGAATGGGAAAGGCCCGGTATTCCTTTCGTCCCTCCCCCCATATTTAAAAAATTGTTTCCTATGGTCGACCCCAGAAAGGACTTATGGCAGACAGTCCCCAAGGTCGAGGGAGCGGTTTCCACTTTAAACAAACGCACCACTATACCCATAGAGGATAGTTGTGCTTTCAAAGATCCTATGGATAAAAAATTAGAAGGTTTGCTTAAAAAGATGTTTGTTCAGCAGGGTTACCTTCTACAACCAATTTCATGCATTGTCCCTGTCGCTACAGCCGCATGTTTCTGGTTCGATGAGCTGATAAAGGCGGTCGATAGTGATTCTCCTCCTTATGAGGAGATTATGGACAGAATCAATGCTCTCAAATTGGCTAATTCTTTCACCCTAGACGCCACTTTGCAATTGGCTAGGTTAGCGGCTAAGAATTCTGGGTTTGCTATTGTGGCGCGCAGAGCGCTTTGGTTGAAATCTTGGTCGGCTGATGCGTCTTCCAAGAACAAGCTACTTAACATTCCTTTCAAGGGGAAAACGCTGTTTGGCCCTGACTTGAAAGAGATTATCTCTGATATCTCTGGGGGTAAGGGCCACGCCCTTCCTCAGGATCGGCCTTTCAAGGCAAAAAATAAACCTAATTTTCGTCCCTTTCGTAGAAACGGACCAGCCCAAAGTGCTACGTCCTCTAAGCAAGAGGGTAATACTTCTCAAGCCAAGCCAGCTTGGAGACCAATGCAAGGCTGGAACAAGGGAAAGCAGGCCAAGAAACCTGCCACTGCTACCAAGACAGCATGAAATGTTGGCCCCCGATCCGGGACCGGATCTGGTGGGGGGCAGACTCTCTCTCTTCGCTCAGGCTTGGGCAAGAGATGTTCTGGATCCTTGGGCGCTAGAAATAGTCTCCCAAGGTTATCTTCTGGAATTCAAGGGACTTCCCCCAAGGGGGAGGTTCCACAGGTCTCAGTTGTCTTCAGACCATATAAAAAGACAGGCATTCTTACATTGTGTAGAAGACCTGTTAAAAATGGGAGTGATTCATCCTGTTCCATTAAGAGAACAAGGGATAGGGTTCTACTCCAATCTGTTCATAGTTCCCAAAAAAGAGGGAACGTTCAGACCAATCTTAGATCTCAAGATCTTAAACAAGTTTCTCAAGGTTCCATCGTTCAAGATGGAAACCATTCGAACTATTCTTCCTTCCATCCAGGAAGGTCAATTCATGACCACGGTGGATTTAAAGGATGCGTATCTACATATTCCTATCCACAAGGAACATCATCGGTTCCTGAGGTTCGCATTCCTGGACAAACATTACCAGTTCGTGGCGCTTCCTTTCGGATTAGCCACTGCTCCAAGGATTTTCACAAAGGTACTGGGGTCCCTTCTAGCTGTGCTAAGACCAAGGGGCATTGCTGTAGTACCTTACTTGGACGACATTCTAATTCAAGCGTCGTCCCTTCCTCAAGCAAAGGCTCACACGGACATTGTCCTGGCCTTTCTCAGATCTCACGGATGGAAAGTGAACGTGGAAAAGAGTTCTCTATCTCCGTCAACAAGGGTTCCCTTCTTGGGAACAATAATAGACTCCTTAGAAATGAGGATTTTTCTGACAGAGGCCAGAAAAACAAAGCTTCTAGACTCTTGTCGGATACTTCATTCCGTTCCTCTTCCTTCCATAGCTCAGTGCATGGAAGTGATCGGGTTGATGGTAGCGGCAATGGACATAGTTCCTTTTGCGCGCATTCATCTAAGACCATTACAACTGTGCATGCTCAGTCAGTGGAATGGGGACTATACAGACTTGTCTCCGAAGATACAAGTAAATCAGAGGACCAGAGACTCACTCCGTTGGTGGCTGTCCCTGGACAACCTGTCACGAGGGATGACATTCCGCAGACCAGAGTGGGTCATTGTCACGACCGACGCCAGTCTGATGGGCTGGGGCGCGGTCTGGGGATCCCTGAAAGCTCAGGGTCTTTGGTCTCGGGAAGAATCTCTCTGTTACCGATAAATATTCTGGAACTGAGAGCGATATTCAATGCTCTCAAGGCTTGGCCTCAGCTAGCGAGGGCCAAGTTCATACGGTTTCAATCAGACAACATGACAACTGTTGCGTACATCAACCATCAGGGGGGAACAAGGAGTTCCCTGGCGATGGAAGAAGTGACCAAAATCATTCTATGGGCGGAGTCTCACTCCTGCCACCTGTCTGCTATCCACATCCCAGGAGTGGAAAATTGGGAAGCGGATTTTCTGAGTCGTCAGACATTGCATCCGGGGGAGTGGGAACTCCATCCGTAAATCTTTGCCCAAGTCACTCAGCTGTGGGGCATTCCAGACATGGATCTGATGGCCTCTCGTCAGAACTTCAAAGTTCCTTGCTACGGGTCCAGATCCAGGGATCCCAAGGCGGCTCTAGTGGATGCACTAGTAGCACCTTGGACCTTCAAACTAGCTTATGTGTTCCCGCCGTTTCCTCTCATCCCCAGGCTGGTAGCCAGGATCAATCAGGAGAGGGCGTCGGTGATCTTGATAGCTCCTGCGTGGCCACGCAGGACTTGGTATGCAGATCTGGTGAATATGTCATCGGCTCCACCTTGGAAGCTACCTTTGAGACGAGACCTTCTTGTTCAGGGTCCGTTCGAACATCCGAATCTGGTTTCACTCCAGCTGACTGCTTGGAGATTGAACGCTTGATCTTATCGAAGCGAGGGTTCTCAGATTCTGTTATCAATACTCTTGTTCAGGCCAGAAAGCCTGTAACTAGAAAGATTTACCACAAAATTTGGAAAAAATATATCTGTTGGTGTGAATCTAAAGGATTCCCTTGGGACAAGGTTAAGATTCCTAGGATTCTATCCTTCCTTCAAGAAGGATTGGACAAAGGACTATCTGCAAGTTCCCTGAAGGGACAGATTTCTGCCTTGTCTGTGTTACTTCACAAAAAGCTGGCCGCTGTGCCAGATGTTCAAGCCTTTGTTCAGGCTCTGGTTAGAATTAAGCCTGTTTACAAACCTTTGACTCCTCCTTGGAGTCTCAATTTAGTTCTTTCAGTTCTTCAGGGGGTTCCGTTTGAACCCTTGCATTCCGTTGATATTAAGATATTATCTTGGAAAGTTTTGTTTTTAGTTGCAATTTCTTCTGCTAGAAGAGTTTCAGAATTATCTGCTCTGCAGTGTTCTCCTCCTTATCTGGTGTTCCATGCAGATAAGGTGGTTTTACGTACTAAACCTGGTTTTCTTCCAAAAGTTGTTTCTAATAAAAACATTAACCAGGAGATTATCGTACCTTCTCTGTGTCCGAAACCAGTTTCAAAGAAGGAACGTTTGTTGCACAATTTGGATGTTGTTCGCGCTCTAAAATTCTATTTAGATGCTACAAAGGATTTTAGACAAACATCTTCCTTGTTTGTTGTTTATTCCGGTAAAAGGAGAGGGCAAAAAGCAACTTCTACCTCTCTCTCTTTTTGGATTAAAAGCATCATCAGATTGGCTTACGAGACTGCCGGACGGCAGCCTCCCGAAAGAATCACAGCTCATTCCACTAGGGCTGTGGCTTCCACATGGGCCTTCAAGAACGAGGCTTCTGTTGATCAGATATGTAGGGCAGCGACTTGGTCTTCACTGCACACTTTTACCAAATTTTACAAGTTTGATACTTTTGCTTCTTCTGAGGCTATTTTTGGGAGAAAGGTTTTGCAAGCCGTGGTGCCTTCCATTTAGGTGACCTGATTTGCTCCCTCCCTTCATCCGTGTCCTAAAGCTTTGGTATTGGTTCCCACAAGTAAGGATGACGCCGTGGACCGGACACACCTATGTTGGAGAAAACAGAATTTATGTTTACCTGATAAATTACTTTCTCCAACGGTGTGTCCGGTCCACGGCCCGCCCTGGTTTTTTTAATCAGGTCTGATAATTTATTTTCTTTAACTACAGTCACCACGGTACCATATGGTTTCTCCTATGCAAATATTCCTCCTTAACGTCGGTCGAATGACTGGGGTAGGCGGAGCCTAGGAGGGATCATGTGACCAGCTTTGCTGGGCTCTTTGCCATTTCCTGTTGGGGAAGAGAATATCCCACAAGTAAGGATGACGCCGTGGACCGGACACACCGTTGGAGAAAGTAATTTATCAGGTAAACATAAATTCTGTTTTTTCCAAATTTTACAAATTTGACACTTTTGCTTCATCGGAGGCTATTTTTGGGAGAAAGGTTCTTCAGGCAGTGGTTCCTTCTGTATAAAGAGCCTGCCTATCCCTCCCGTCATCCGTGTACTTTTGCTTTGGTATTGGTATCCCAGAAGTAATGATGACCCGTGGACTGATCACACTTAACAGAAGAAAACATAATTTATGCTTACCTGATAAATTCCTTTCTTCTGTAGTGTGATCAGTCCACGGCCCGCCCTGTTTTTTAAGGCAGGTAAATATTTTTTAAGTTATACTCCAGTCACCACTTCACCCTTGGCTTCTCCTTTCTCGTTGGTCCTTGGTCGAATGACTGGGAGTGACGTAGAGGGGAGGAGCTATATGCAGCTCTGCTGGGTGAATCCTCTTGCACTTCCTGTTGGGGAGGAGTAATATCCCAGAAGTAATGATGACCCGTGGACTGATCACACTACAGAAGAAAGGAATTTATCAGGTAAGCATAAATTATGTTTTTTTATTAATTGAATTGATTTATCAAAATAATTAAACATTACAGCCATGAATATACAGGATCTTGCTATATAATTAAAAATGAATCTATATTTCAGGATGAATAACCTTTAAATTATGTATCTTAAAGTGAAAGTTAACCATAGCATTTTTGAAACGCTAGGATTAACTATTGAAACAAAGGGGACTTTCATTCATAAAGTATAAAGTACTTAATGCAGAAAGCTCCTTTATTTGTTTCAAGTGATCGCCGTTCTTAGCTGTTCAGGCAGCCCACGGCAGAAATTTATTTAGCTAAGAGGTGACTTTTTCGCCTCTTGGCAAATAGCGTGCGGGAAATCCGGCTCCCGTGGGCACCAAGACGGATTTACCGCACAGCTATTGGCTAAGAGGTGAAAACTTCACCTCTCTAGCAAAACGGCGATCTGCAATGGGCTTCCTTAGCAGCTCAGAACGGCAATTGCTTGAAACAAAGGAGCTTTCTGCATGAAGTATGTTTATACTTTCTGTAGTGTAGCAGCTCCCCTGTTCAAGCGATTGTACTGTGGGGCCCCCTCACAAAACTACTTTGCTGTAGTGGGTCCCTCCTGGTAAACATTTTGTCTCAGCGTACAAATCCCTCCCCCTCCTGACCCCTCTGACAATGGGTCTCCCACACCACCCATGGCACCACTGCAAGCCGATGGAGACAGGGACACAGTGTGTCTCTTTTTGCATTGGCGATCTGACTTCATATGGCAAAGGAAGAACGATCAGCTCTACCTTAACATATGAAGGCAGATGCCTTTTTTTTTTTTTTTTTTTTACCTACGTCCATTAGGATTAAGTGGTTAAAACAAGGGGAACCATTGATGTATATCAAAAAAAAATTGATGTAAACAAAAGAACCAGAGGACCTTTTGCTAGCCATATATCAAGCTGAGATGCTTGACCATTGCCACCCCCATTTTACTCAGATGAAACCGGTTAGATACCTTACCTTAAACCCCCCATTATGCAAACTATATGCTTAAGTGGTTGCCCAGATTAGATGCATGACTCCTAGCATACATTATACCAGCTTCATGCTGATCTCCCACATCTGATGTATAGTTACAAGGTATAGGAATAATTTTGTTTTCGGCATTTGTTACAAATGAATGCCGAAGTTGGCCACAAGCACTGGATTTATTTGTATCACTCATAAAGATGTGTGCAAATTCACTTTCACACAAATCCAGTACTAAAACTAGCTGAATGCCGCTGCCTACCTACAGTCATTCATTTGTATAACAAATGCCAAATATGAAATTATGCCCATGCTTAATGGTTACTACACCCCTTTCTGTTGTGTGCATACTTCTTCATAGATGGACTTAAAAGGGGACAGTTGAATGTTGCAAAATTTGTGCCTGGTTGACTGCAACCAGGGAGTTAAATGTAAAGCAACGGTGTGCATGGCTTAATGAAAGATGGAGATGGTGTCTGACACCTGGAACAGCCCCAGTAAATATGGGTGAACTGGCATCTTTAAAGGTGGTAAAAATGCCACCCTGCTGTTGTAGGCCACCATTGTTTTGCAGCATTCCTGTGTGCCGCTATTCTTATACAAACCGGTCTTTAAAAAGTGCAGTAGTTGGAGGTGAATTTTTAAACAGAATTTCTTAATATGCCAGTAATTTTATACAATTTTAGAATTGTAACAGATAGATTAAACGTTACACAATGTATTGCAGCCTTTTGCAGCCAGTGTTTAATCCTGTTTATAAACTATAAAAGCTTTTCTAGAGTTGTCAATCCTCAGTAACTTGTGCATCAAACCACTTATGAGATTAGGGTGTTCTCTTCAGAAGTGAAGATGAATCGAGATGTTTTTTTTCTCTTATTGTAAAACTATAAAAATACAGGGGAATTAATAATTTAATGATTTTATAAGCTCCTCTTACAAGGTCAACAAGTGTATGTGACATTATTAATGCATAATTTTCTTTATTTGCTAACAAACGGGTCATGCTGTTCCACCTTCCAGGACAAGCCAGTTTGCCAGCAGATCTTGACTGTACACAGGGAATGATCTCAGTGCATTGTTCTGGGGCATTTTACAAATGTTACAGTAACGTGGTTTAAAGGGACATTTACATTAATACAGTTTAATTCAGGATATGATTTTAATTTAGTCACAATATTTAAGACTTTCACTAATGCAATATCCGTAGAAGCAGAGAGACCCCTTCCTCTTACAGTACTGCAGAATTACTCAAAAAAAGCTACCCCACTCCACAAACTTAAGAATAGCGTCTAAGGCAGTCAGTGCATAATCAACATTGCTTGTACTGATGTGCAGATAATGGCACAATATAAAGTATGTGGACACCTTACTATTACACCTACATGAGCTTGTTACAACATCCCATTCTAAAACCATGGGTATAAATAATGGAGTGGGCCACATAACTGTCATTTTTTGTGGGAAGGTTTTCAATAAGATTGTGGATTGTGCGGGAATGTTTGTTGTGGTCCGAGAAGGGCTGACTTGCTGTCAGGTTCCAATTCATCCCAAAGGTGTTCAATGGGGTAGAGGTCACGGCTCTGTGTGGGCCACTTGAGTTCCTCCACACTAAACTTTGGTTTAGCCTACACGCTGAAAAATAGCCCAAACCATTATTCCTCCTCCATCAAAATGTACTGTTGTCATTGCTCTTCTGGCATCCACCACCCCAGGATCTTCCATCAGACTGCCAGATATGGAAGTGTAATTCATCCATAGTCAAGCTGCTCAGCCATGGAAACCCATTTCATGAAGTCCTCAAATTAAGTACTTGTGCTGATGCTGGTTCTAAAGGCAATTTGGAACTGTGAATGATGCAATAGGTAAAAGGTGTTTTATTTATTTTTAAAGTTCTGCGCTTCAGCACTCGGCAGCCCTGCTCTGTGAGTTTTTGTGGTCTATTACTTTATGGTTGAGCTGCTGTTGCTCCTAAATGCTTCCACTTCACAATAATAGCTCTTACAGTGAACCGGGACAGATCTAGTAGAGCAGAAATTTCACACTGACTTGTGGCAAAGGTGGGATCCAATGACTGGGTCAGTCACTGAGCTTTTCATTAGGACCAATAGTACTATTTAATAAGATTGCTGTCAGAAAGGCAAGCATGTGATTCTTTATCATTGTACATAAACTGACATAACACAATTTTAAAACTTTTAAATACAATTTTCTTTGGTTTTTTTTTTTTTTTTTTTAAGTTTTTCTTTTTCTTTTACAAGATATGACGAATCCACGGATTTCATCCTTGTGGGATTAAATCTCCTCTTAGCAGGAAGTGGCAAAAAGCACCACAGCAGAGCTGTATATTTAGCTCCTCCCTTCCCTCCTACTCCAGTCATTCTCTTTTCCTGTGTTAGTGATAGGAAGAGGTAAAGTGAGGTGTTAGTTTAGATTCTTCAATCAAGAAGTTTTATTTTAAAATGGTGCCAGTGAGTACTATTTTCCTCAGGGAGAAATCATCAGTCTATAACTTCCCAAGAGGAGTGGAGACATTTTATTTGTTCTGCGCTGATGTTAATGATCTTAGCAAATGTTATCTAAGATCCCTTATGGTTCCCACAGAGCAACTGGAGGTAGAGTAAAGAAAAATCTTCAGTGTGGAGAATGGTGTCATGCTACAAGCAGCATTGAGGTATGTTTAGTCTTTTTTGTTCCTGGGGAGACTTGTTACATCAGAACAGGCTGACAATATTCCCTAGCTGGGGAGGGGTAATCAGTATACACTATAGGAGTAATGGTGTACCTGGAATTCCCTGTTCTACTTATTTCATAGTGTACTGGTATGTCACTTTAAAAAATTTCCTGCTTATTTCATAGTGTACTGGTATGTCACTTTAAACATTTTTTATATGTGGGCTGACGCTGGGAGATGCGGTTAGACTGCTGGCTGAGAAGATGTCTGACATGGTGATGCACTTACTGTGCTGTGTGTATATAAGGGACACATGGCTAATTATGGACCGACATGTAGTTTTTTCTTCTGTACCCATGCGGGTCTCGGTTAGGCTAGAGTTACACCCACGGTGGGCGGGGCCTATTCTCGCACGCTCCGTCGCGCAGTGTGATTTCTGTATAGGCAGCAAGGTCCTGAGGCTCCGGTGGGGCCTAGCTCTGTTTGCTTATTGAAAATACAGAGAGGCTGAGAACGTTCCTTCAGGGTGATCTGGGGGCAGGTAGGCGTCGCAGCAGAGCTTTAGCGAGGTGCAGGGGCCTGAATTATTATATTTGATAGATTTGAGAAAACGTTGCTTGTCAAAACTAATTTAAATTGAGATATAATATACCCTGACAGGTGGTGCAATATTATTAAGCTATTTGGGGCACATAAGGCTTTGTTTGTTTGCTGAAATCGTTGTTTTGTATCATAAAAGAAAAATTGTTGCGCTTTTATTTCAAGGCGCAGTACATTGTTTAGTTAAAATTTTTGTTAATATATGTTTGACTTCAGAGTGCAATGTATCAAGCATTAAACGACTATTATTGCTATTACTAGTCTAACATGTCTGAACTTGAGGAAACTACTATGTGTTTAGATCCACTGTGGAACCCCCTCTTACTTTTTGTCCCTCATGTACTGAAAGGGCCTTACAATGTAAAGAGCAGATTTTATTTAAGGAAAGTGTGTCTGAGGAGAATCGGGGTATGCCGCCAAATTCTCCCCAAACGTCACAACCTTTAATGCCCACCCAAGCGATGCCAGGTTCTTCAACCGCGTCTAACTCATTTACTCTGAAGGATATGGCTGTAGTTATGTCAACTACCATTACAGAGGTTTTTAAGTTGCCAGTGTTACAGGGCAAACGCAGCAGGACAGAAGTCAATGTGAATACTGAGTCCTCTGATGCTTTGTTGGCTATTTCTGATGTACCCTCACAGGAATCTGATTTGGGGGTCAGGGAACTTCTGTCTGAGTTGGAACTTTCCAATTTGGGGAGTGTGTTGCCTCAGACGGACTCGGACATCATGTCCTTTAGATTTAAGCTTGAACACCTCCGCCTGTTGCTTTGGGAGGTTTTAGCGACTCTGGATGACGGTGACTCTATTGTGGTACCACCAGAGAAATTGTGTAAAATGGACAAATGCTTACACTGATGGTT
>NW_026511580.1:0-28009 GCF_027579735.1 Bombina bombina
AGTAAAAAATAAAAATGAGTATGAAAATTGAAAATAAAAAATGGAAAATGTCAATAAAACTAGAAATAAAAATAAAAATGTTCAATGAATAAATAAATAGGTAAAAAGTAATTTCCTACCATCAAAATAGAAGATATAGCTCTAAGTGTCTATGCTAGCTAATTGAATATAGGTGCACTTCTTCTAGAGGGGGGGAAATTGATTCTTATTTTATCTATTTTAATTACCCACATGTATTATTCATGTTTAAAGAGACCAGGGTGATATTGATATGCAAGGGGGGGGGGATATCCATGAAGAGACCAGGGTGATATTGATATGCAAGGGGGGGGGGGGGATATCCATGAAGAGACCAGGGTGATATTGATATGCAGGGGAGGGTATCCATGAAGAGAGACCATGGGTGTTATTGATATGCAGGGGGATATATATATATATATATATATATATATATATATATATATATATACACACACACACACACATATATATATATATATATATATATATATATATATATATATACATACACACACACATATACACACACATATATATATATATATATATATATATATGCACACACACACACATATATATATATATATATATATATATATATATATATATATATATATATATATATATATATATATATATATATATACACACACACATATACACACACATATATATATATATATATATATATATATATATGCACACACACACACACATATATATATATGCACACACACACACACATACATACACACACACACACACACACACACACACAATTTAAAACTGAATTTTATTTCAAAATGACCTGCAGAAAATGTTTTACTACAAAAAAATATCATCGCAGAAAGTGAAAAAAAGTTCTGCTTCTGGGACCGTGTCAAGAAATAAATAAATTTATCAGGTAAGCATAAATTTTGTTTTCTAATGACACGTTGAGTCCACGGATCATCTCTAATTACTATTGGGAATCAATACCCAAGCTAGAGGACACAGATGATAAGGGAGGGACAAGACAGGGAAGTTGAACAGAAGGCACCACTGCTTGAAGAACCTGCCTCCCAAAAGAAACCTCAGCCAAGGCAAAAGTATCAAATTTATAGAATTTGGAAAAAGTGTGTAGAAAGGACCAAGTTGCAGCTTTGCAAATCTATTTCACAGAAGCTTCATTTTTGAATGCCCAGGAAGAGGAAACAGCCCCCGTGGAATGTGCCGTGACTCTCCCAGGAGGCTGCTGTCCAGCAGTTTCATAGGCCAAGCGAACTCTTCAGCCACAAAGAAAGAAGTAGCCGTAGCTTTCTGACCCTTGCGTTTCTCAGAAAAAACAAAGCCGAAGACTGGCGAAAATCCTTAGTCGCCTGTAAGTAGTATTTCAACGCACGCACCACATCAAGGTTGTGCAGCAAACGCTTTTTATGAGAAGAAGCGTTAGGACACAAAGAAGGAACAACGATTTATTGATTAATTGATTAATGTTCCTATCCGAAACCACTTTAGGAAGGAAACCTAACTTAGTACGCAGAACTACCTTATCCGAATTAAAAATAAGGTAAGTGGATTCACACTGCAACGCCGAGAGCTCCGATACTCTACGAGCAGAAAAAATTGCAACAAGAAACAAAACTTTCCAAGATAACATCTTAATATCTAAGAAATGCATAGGCTCAAACCGAGCCTGCTGAAGAACTTTAAGAACAAGGTTAAGACTCAAGGGACGAGTAACAAGTTTGAACACAGGCCTGATTCTGACCAAGGCCTGACAGAAAGATTGCACGTCTGGAACATCCGCCAGACGTTTATGCAACAAAATAGACAAGGCAGATATTTAACCCTTCAAAGTACTCGCAGATAAACCCTTCTCCAGACCCTCCAGGAGAAAGGACAAAATTCTAGGAATCCGAACTCTACTCCAAGAGTATCCTCTGGATTCACACCTACACAGATATTTACGCCATATCTTATGGTAAATCTTTCTAGTCACAGTCTTACGAGCCTGAATCAAGGTCTCACCAACTCTGAAAACCCACGCTTAGATAGAATTAAGCGTTCAATCTCCAAGCAGTCAGCTTCGGAGAAATGAGATTTGGATGAAGGAAGGGCATTTGAAGTAGAAGGTCCTTCTTCAGTGGAAGTCTCCAAGGTGAAAGAGAAGACATCTCCACTAGGTCTGCAAACCAGATCCTGCGAGGCCACGCCGGTGGAATGAGGATCACCGACGCCATCTCCTGTTTGATTCGAGCAATGACCCGTGGAAGGAGAGTGAACGGAGGAAATAGGTATGCTAGAATGAAATTCCAAGAAACTGCCATCTATCAGTACAGCCTGAGCATCCCTTGACCCGAGCTCGGGAGCTTGGCATTCTGTTGAGATGCCATGATATCCAGTTCTGGCTGTCCCCATTTGAGAATCAAGTTGGAAAACACCTCCGGATGAAGATGACGGTCGAGGAGAGGACTGAAGGGCAAGACAAGAGTCGAAGATCTTTGTTTTTCTGACCCCTGTCAGAAATATTTTCATTGATATGGAATCTATTATGGTTCCCAATAACACTACCCTTGCAGCTGGAATCAAGGAACTCTTTCCCAAATTCACCTCCCATCCGTGAGAACGCAGAAAAGATAACATCTCCGTGTGGAAGTTTGCTTGTTTAAAGGATGGCGCCTGAACCAGAATGTCATCCAGATAAGGCACCACTGCAATGCCCCGCAACCGGAGCATTCTTGGAGCTGTGGCAAGGTCGAATGGAAGGGCCACAAACTGGAAGTGTTTTTGTCTAGAAAAGCGAACCACAGAAACTTATGATGATCCCTGTGGATGGGAACATGCAGGTACGCATCCTTTAAATCTACTGTTGTCATGAATTGACCATCTTGAACCAAGGGAAGAATGGAACAAATAGTTTCCATCTTGGAGGAAGGTACTCTGAGGAACTTGTTTAGACTTTTGAGGTCTAAAATTGGTCTGAAAGTTCCCTCTTTTTTTAGGAACCAAGAACAGATTGGAGTAGAATCCCAGACCCTGATCCTGCATTGGAACAGGAACTATCACTCCCAGGTCGGAAAGGTCCCAGACACAGTGCAAGAACGCCTCTCTTTATCTGGTCTACAGATCATTTTGAGAGCAGAAACCTGCCCCTGGGAGGAAAGGTCTTGAACTCTAGTTTGTATCCCCCCTGGGACACGATGTCCACCGCCCAGGGATCCGGAACATCCCAAACCCAGGCCTGAGCAAAAAAAGAAAGTCTGCCCCCCACAAGATCCGGTCCCGGATCGGGGGCAGACCCTTCATGCTGACTGAGTCATTAACGGGTTTCTTAGATTGCTTCCCCTTGTTCCAAGACTGGTTGAACCTCCAGGAAGGCTTGGACTGTTCCTGCTTGGCAGAGGGAGAGGAAGGCTTACCTTTGAAGTTTCGAAAGGAACGAAAAACTTAAATTATGCTTACCTGATAAATTTTCTTCAGATGGAAAGAGTCCACAGCTTCATTCATTACTTTTGGGAAATAAGAACCTGGCCACCAGGAGGCGGCAAAGACACCCCCAGCCAAAGGCTTAAATACTCCTCCCACTTCACTCATCCCCCAGTCATTCTGCCAAGGAACAATGAACAGTAGAAGAAATACAAGGGTGAAAAGGTGCCAGAAGAATAACAAATAAGAGACGCTCCACAGAAAAAAATACGGGTGGGGAGCTGTGGAATCTTTCCTTTTATGAAGAAAAACTTAAATCATGCTTACCTGATAATTTTCTTCAGCTGGAAAGAGTCCACAGCTGCATTCAATACTTTTGGGAAAACAATACTCAAGCTATAGAGGACACTGAATGCAAAAATGGGAGAGTACAATAGACGGCTCATTCTGTGGGCACCAGGCCTGAAAAACCATAACCCAACCAAACCTTGCTTCGTTGGAGCTGGGCAAACAAACTAGAAGGAAAAGGCCCCAAGGACACTGACCGGCAGATAGTCCGAAAGCCTAACCAGAGACCGCAAGCAGACTCACTGAGCCAAAACTCCTCCAAGAGAATCGTCGCCCAGCAGTCGGTCCCCACACAACCCTTACTAGTAAAGTACCAAAATCCTCAAAAGGGAAAAAACAAGGGTAAGCCAAAGGGATACCCAAAAGTACAGCAAAATCCATAAAGAAAAGACCCCCTTCAAAGGAAGGGCAAATCCAGAGACCCGAATGGATCCCGAAAACATGGGTAGACGACACCCAACCCACAAGGAGCAATTGGGCATCATCAAGGAGAAGAAACATCTCCCAAACATCGTGCAACAGCACCGAAAAAGACAGCTGAAGACAAAGTCCTCAAATCGTCAAAACTCAGAGACTGAGCAAACAGCAATAACAAGTAGCAAACTGAGAAATAAACACCTGAATCTAGAAACTCGCTGCTATCCATAGGAAGACGCAGAGAAAACACTATCCGTAAGGAAGAAGCGGCCGCACAAAATAGACTGCTCCAAGATAGATTGCCCAACCTCCAAGACAGAGGACACACTCCAGGCAATCCAGGCCGCCAAGCCTACTCACAAATCTCAAAGGGGGAGTGGCACAGAACCTCCAAAAAGAAGGTCCACTATCACCCCCAAGATTTGAGGATGAACAACAGATCCTACCCCCTAGCCGGACCAGCCCAAGCAACAGCAGAACTGAAAGCAAGGGAGCCTGCAGCTCCCCAGATGGACAGGAACAACTCAAAGAGCAGACCAATCCCTGAACCAGATAAACATTTGTTCCAACCTCCCGAACACAGGAGAGGCCCCTAAAAAGGGAACCACACCTACGTAAGGGAGGACAACGAGCCCCCTGAAGATGAGAGCGTCGATAAACCCCTGCCCATAAGCCAGGAACCGAGAGGACACAAGGCCATGTCACTGACGAACACGGAAGAACCTCTTAAAAAACCATCGTGCTTGCCCACATACCAGGCGCAAAGTGACAGCAGCAACCGCAAACCCTCCGTTTGCTAGACACAAGAAACCACCATCAGGTCAAATCAGTTGGCTGTCCTAAGGAAACTGTATCGTCCAGCACAAGACAAGCCCCAAGAAGCCCCAGCTCTCAGTAAATCTGGCCAAGTTGTAGAACAGAACAGCCAGAACAAGGGCAAGGCCCAAGTATCCCAGAAACTGGAACCCCCCGGCCAATCAAAGGATCATAAGGTCCGGTTACATCCCACAGTGGGATCCACAAAGAGAAAACGCTGAGTAAACCTTTGACAATCGGAAAATCAGGACAAGAAGCCCGGGCCCCACAAATGTTAAACAATTTCCCAGGAACAGAAATCCCTTGTCTGATATATAAAAAAAAAAAGACCTCCCAGGGAAAAAATCCAGAATAACCCGGATAACGAGAAGCCCCTGCAGGTCCCAACCCAAAAGGAAGAGACCACCCCTTGAAGGAGCCCAACACTCCAAAGAGCCAGGGCCATAAAAGGACACTAGCGCTAACAGGCATCCAAGCAAAACAGGTATCAAAGCAACATTAACACGACTCTACATGAAAGAGCGGCTAATCCCCCTAAGGGACACAGGACGCTGCTCATTTTATCAACCTTGAAAGGAGGAAAGGCTGAGTAGACCTCGCCGGGGATCGAGCTAGCAACCCTCTGATTGCAACAGAACAGAGTAGCTACAGAGCATTAGTCTGCTGAGCTAGTTGTCCAACTAGCCACGAGCTCCAGACACAAGGGGAACAGTGAGGACAAGTCACCTGAACAGAGCTACATCAAGCCTCCACATCACCTCAGACTCAAAATCAGAGGACAGTAAAACATGGGTTTGAATGCTTCCTGGAGGCCAATACCTGACCCATATGAGTGGAAAAACCACTAGGACCTCTTCTATCCCAAGAAAGAGATGCAGAGCATTCCCAACACCGGGAAAAGACCCCTAACCGGAGCCCAAAAAGGACCTCACTGTCTAAGGTCCCGAAAAAGGAACAACCAACTACAGAAGGGAATCCAAGTCCCCCAAAGGCAACCCATACACAAGGAGAAACGGGCAATCCAAGAGGTCTCAATGAAGAAGAGAGTCACTAAAGGACCAAATCCAAAAAGGACAATTTCCTAAAAAAAACCAACAGCACCCCGACCAGCGGAAAGAGGCGCTAAACCCTCTAATTGTCCCACCACATGGGAAGGAAAACTCTAGGTTCCGAGGTATCGGTAACGACAGAGTGACGCAGCAAAATTCACTGACCCAGTCACCAGAAAGACGACTATTTAGGACAAACAATCCTGAGAGCAGCACGGACCCGCAAGTCCTCTTTAGGATGCTTAGCTGAAACTTGTAAAACAAATAACAACATAAATGTTAAGAGCACTCGGCACCCCAACCTGACCAGCAAGGTATAATAGGCGCCACGTGTCTGAATAAGCCGCGAGAAAGAAGATCTGAATCCAAGCAGGACCAGCCTGCAACCAGGGTCATAACTGCCAAGCTGGCTAAATCTGCCCTCAGAGAGGGAGGAAGAAAAACAGACAAACAAACATGGGACTAACGTGTACCAAACAACTTCCGTAGAAGCAAACAGCGAGTATCAATCCCAGAGATTTTTTAAGTTTCCGCAGGAAACATAGTATGAAAAAGAAATAAAATTAATCCTAACCAGATAAAATAAAATAACAGGCAACCAGAGGGTTAACGCCCAAGAAGAACAGAAAGATCCACAAGACCAGCCTAACGGAAACCCTGTTCTTCCAACAAAACTGGGAAGGATCTTGATAACAAGACTTAAAGGAGATTACTTCATCCCCCCCCATATCTAACGAGATGAGCCACTCAGAGGAGATTGATGAGTCCCATCACAGAGAAGGATAGGGTACCCAATCAGCTCAAAAATGAGTAAAACACGAAGGCGAGCCAGCCTGTAACGAAAGGCACAACACTCAGGAACAGTTACACCCGCAGGGAACTGCACATGCCCTTCAGTGGCCGAGAGACCTGGTGCAGTCAGGCACAAGCAGAATCGCAAACAAACATCTGGACTTTGTAGACGAGCAAGCGGCAAAAGTATGTAAAAGCAAAAAACATAATTTATGCTTACCTGATAAATTCCTTTCTTCTGTAGTGTGATCAGTCCATGGGTCATCATTACTTCTGGGATATTACTCCTCCCCAACAGGAAGTGCAAGAGGATTCACCCAGCAGAGCTGCATATAGCTCCTCCCCTCTACGTCACTCCCAGTCATTCGACCAAGGACCAACGAGAAAGGAGAAACCAAGGGTGTAGTGGTGACTGGAGTATAATTTAAAAAATATTTACCTGCCTTAAAAAACAGGGCGGGCCGTGGACTGATCACACTACAGAAGAAAGGAATTTATCAGGTAAGCATAAATTATGTTTTCTTCTGTTAAGTGTGATCAGTCCACGGGTCATCATTACTTCTGGGATACCAATACCAAAGCAAAAGTACACGGATGACGGGAGGGATAGGCAGGCTCTTTATACAGAAGGAACCACTGCCTGAAGAACCTTTCTCCCAAAAATAGCCTCTGAGGAAGCAAAAGTGTCAAATTTGTAAAATTTGGAAAAAGTATGAAGCGAAGACCAAGTTGCAGCCTTGCAAATCTGTTCAACAGAGGCCTCATTCTTAAAGGCCCAAGTGGAAGCCACAGCTCTAGTAGAATGAGCTGTAATTCTTTCAGGAGGCTGCTGTCCAGCAGTCTCATAGGCTAAACGAATTATGCTACGAAGCCAAAAAGAAAGAGAGGTAGCAGAAGCCTTTTGACCTCTCCTCTGACCAGAGTAAACGACAAACAGGGAAGACGTTTGCCGAAATTCCTTAGTTGCCTGTAAGTAAAACTTTAGGGCACGAACTACATCCAGATTGTGCAGAAGACGTTCCTTCTTCGAAGAAGGATTTGGACACAAAGAAGGAACAACAATCTCTTGATTGATATTCCTGTTAGTGACTACCTTAGGTAAGAACCCAGGTTTAGTGCGCAGAACTACCTTATCCGAATGAAAAATCAAATAAGGAGAATCACAATGTAAGGCTGATAACTCAGAGACTCTTCGAGCCGAGGAAATAGCCATTAAAAATAGAACTTTCCAAGATAACAACTTTATATCAATGGAATGGAGGGGTTCAAACGGAACACCCTGTAAAACGTTAAGAACAAGGTTTAAACTCCATGGCGGAGCAACAGTTTTAAACACAGGCTTAATCCTGGCCAAAGCCTGACAAAAAGCCTGAACGTCTGGCACTTCTGACAGACGTTTGTGTAACAGAATGGACAGAGCTGAGATCTGTCCCTTTAATGAACTAGCAGATAAACCCTTTTCTAAACCTTCTTGTAGAAAAGACAATATCCTAGGAATCCTAACCTTACTCCAAGAGTAACCTTTGGATTCACACCAATATAGGTATTTACGCCATATCTTATGGTAAATCTTTCTGGTAACAGGCTTCCTAGCCTGTATTAAGGTGTCAATAACTGACTCAGAAAACCCACGTCTTGATAAAATCAAACGTTCAATTTCCAAGCAGTCAGTTTCAGAGAAGTTAGATTTTGATGTTTGAAAGGACCCTGTATCAGGAGATCCTGATTCAGAGGTAGAGACCAAGGTGGACAGGATGACATGTCCACCAGGTCTGCATACCAAGTCCTGCGTGGCCATGCAGGTGCTATTAGAATCACTGATGCTCTCTCCTGTTTGATTCTGGCAATCAATCGAGGAAGCATCGGGAAGGGTGGAAACACATAAGCCATCGTGAAGTCCCAAGGTGCTGTCAGGGCATCTATTAGGACTGCTCCTGGATCCCTGGATCTGGACCCGTAACGAGGAAGCTTGGCGTTCTGTCGAGACGCCATGAGATCTATCTCTGGTTTGCCCCAACGTCGAAGTATTTGGGCAAAGACCTCCGGATGAAGTTCCCACTCCCCCGGATGAAAAGTCTGACGACTTAAGAAATCCGCCTCCCAGTTCTCCACTCCCGGGATGTGGATTGCTGACAGGTGGCAAGAGTGAAACTCTGCCCAGCGAATTATCTTTGATACTTCCATCATTGCTAGGGAGCTCCTTGTCCCTCCCTGATGGTTGATGTAAGCTACAGTCGTGATGTTGTCCGACTGAAACCTGATGAACCCCCGAGTTGTCAACTGGGGCCAAGCCAGGAGGGCATTGAGAACTGCTCTCAATTCCAGAATGTTTATTGGCAGGAGACTCTCCTCCTGACTCCATTGTCCCTGAGCCTTCAGAGAATTCCAGACGGCACCCCAACCTAGAAGGCTGGCGTCTGTTGTTACAATTGTCCAGTCTGGTCTGCTGAATGGCATCCCCCTGGACAGATGTGGCCGAGAAAGCCACCATAGAAGAGAACTTCTGGTCTCTTGATCCAGATTCAGAGAAGGGGACAAGTCTGAGTAATCCCCATTCCACTGACTTAGCATGCATAGTTGCAGTGGTCTGAGGTGTAAGCGAGCAAATGGCACTATGTCCATTGCCGCTACCATTAAGCCGATTACCTCCATGCATTGAGCCACTGACGGGTGTTGAATGGAATGAAGGGTGCGGCAAGCACTTTGAAGTCTTGTTAACCTGTCCTCTGTCAGGTAAATCTTCATTTCTACAGAATCTATAAGAGTCCCCAGGAAGGGAACTCTTGTGAGTGGAACGAGTGAACTTTTCTTTTCGTTCACCTTCCATCCATGTGACCTTAGAAAAGCCAGTACTAACTCTGTATGAGACTTGGCAGTTTGAAAGCTTGAAGCTTGTATCAGAATGTCGTCTAGGTACGTAGCTACCGAAATTCCCTGCGGTCTTAGTACCGCCAGAAGAGCACCTAGAACCTTTGTGAAGATTCTTGGAGCTGTAGCCAATCCGAATGGAAGAGCTACAAACTGGTAATGCCTGTCTAGAAAGGCAAACCTTAGATACCGGTAATGATCTTTGTGAATCGGTATGTGAAGGTAAGCATCCTTTAAATCCACTGTGGTCATGTACTGACCCTTTTGGATCATGGGTAAGATTGTCCGAATAGTCTCCATTTTGAATGATGGAACTCTTAGGAATTTGTTTAGGATCTTTAAATCCAGGATTGGTCTGAAAGTTCCCTCTTTTTTGGGAACCACAAACAGATTTGAGTAAAACCCCTGTCCCTGTTCCGACCGTGGAACTGGATGGATTACTCCCATTAACAATAGTTCTTGTATGCAGCGTAGAAACGCTTCTTTCTTTGTTTGGTTTGTTGACAACCTTGACAGATGAAATCTCTCTCTTGGAGGAGAGTATTTGAAGTCCAGAAGGTATCCCTGAGATATTATCTCTAGCGCCCAGGGATCCTGGACATCTCTTGCCCAAGCCTGGGCGAAGAAAGAAAGTCTGCCCCCCACTAGATCCGATCCCGGATCGGGGGCCCTCAATTCATGCTGTTTTAGGGGCGGCAGCAGGTTTCCTGGCCTGCTTGCCCTTGTTCCAGGACTGGTTAGGTCTCCAGCCTTGTCTGTAGCGAGTACCAGATCCTTCTTGTTTTGGAGCAGTGGAAGTTGATGCTGCTCCTGCTTTGAAATTCCGAAAGGAACGAAAATTAGACTGTCTAGCCTTAGATTTGGCTTTGTCTTGAGGCAGGGCGTGGCCCTTACCTCCTGTAATGTCAGCGATAATTTCTTTCAACCCGGGCCCAAATAAGGTCTGTCCCTTGAAAGGTATATTAAGTAATTTGGACTTAGAAGTTACATCAGCTGACCAGGATTTTAGCCACAGTGCTCTACGCGCCTGAATGGCGAATCCGGAATTCTTAGCCGTAAGTTTAGTTAAATGTATTACGGCTTCCGAAATGAATGAATTAGCTAGCTTAAGTATTCTAAGCCTGTCCGAAATGTCGTCCAGCGTAGCTGAACTAAGGTTCTCTTCTAGAGACTCAATCCAGAATGCCGCTGCAGCCGTGACCGGCGCAATGCATGCAAGGGGTTGCAATATAAAACCTTGTTGAACAAACATTTTCTTAAGGTAACCCTCCAACTTTTTATCCATTGGATCTGAAAAGGCACAGCTATCCTCTACCGGGATAGTGGTACGCTTAGCTAAAGTAGACACTGCCCCCTCCACCTTAGGGACCGTTTGCCATAAGTCCCGTGTGGCGGTGTCTATTGGAAACATCTTTCTAAATATCGGAGGGGGTGAGAACGGCACACCGGGTCTATCCCACTCCTTAGTAATAATTTCAGTTAGTCTCTTAGGTATAGGAAAAACGTCAGTACTTGTTGGTACAGCAAAATATTTATCCAACCTACACATTTTCTCTGGTATTGCAACTGTGTTACAATCATTCAGGGCCGCTAACACCTCCCCTAGTAATACACGGAGGTTTTCCAGCTTAAATTTAAAATTTGAAATATCTGAATCCAATCTGTTTGGATCAGAACCGTCAGCCGCAGAATGAAGCTCTCCGTCCTCATGTTCTGCAAGTTGTGACGCAGTATCTGACATGGCCATAGCATTATCAGCGCACTCTGTTCTCACCCCAGAGTGATCACGCTTGCCTCTTAGTTCTGGTAATTTAGCCAAAACCTCAGTCATAACAGTAGCCATATCTTGTAATGTTATTTGTAATGGCCGCCCAGATGTACTGGGCGCCACCATATCGCGCACCTCCCGAGTGGGAGATGCAGGTACTGTCACGTGAGGCGAGTTAGTCGGCATAACTCTCCCCTCGTTGTTTGGTGAAATTTGTTCAATTTGTACAGATTGACTTTTATTTAAAGTAGCATCAATACAGTTAGTACATAAATTTCTATTGGGCTCCACCTTGGCGTTGGCACAAATAGTACAGGTCTCATCCTCTGAATCAGACATGTTTAACACACTAGCAAATAAACTTGCAACTTGGAAATATTATTCAAGTAAAACACAATTTAGCAAAGGTTTGTTCCCATTAGCAAAGAAAAACTAACCCTGATGGCATAAAAAAGTTAAAGAATAAACGTTTTTTTATCACAGTCAACTATAATCTCACAGCTCTGTTAGATTACTTCCCTCAAACAAGCTTTGAAGACCCCTGAGTTCTGTAGAGATAAACCGGAACATGCAGGAAAAAACAATGAGCTTCTGACTGAAATTTTTGATGCGTAGCAAAAGCGCCAAAAAAAGGTCCCTCCCCCTCACACACAACAGTGAGAGAGATCAGTAAACTGTCATAATTAGATCAAGCAACTGCCAAGTGGACAAATAGTGCCCAAACATTTTATTCACCCAGTACCTCAGAAAATGGAAACGATTTTACATTCCAGCAAAAACGTTTAACATAAATTAAGAGTTATTAAAAAACCTGTTGCCTTGCAATTAGGCTAAAGTCTTATATACACAGTGTAATTCCAGTGAAGTACCATTCCCCAGAATACTCAAATGTTAAATATACATACATGATATTATGTCGGTATGGCAGGATTTTCTCATCAATTCCATTGTCAGAAAATAAAAACTGCTACATACCTCTTTGCAGAATAAACTGCCCGCTGTCCCCTGATCTGAAGTTTACCTCTCCTCAGATGGCCGAGAAACAGCAATATGATCTTAACAACTCCGGCTAAAATCATAGTAAAAACTCTGGTAGATTCTTCTTCAAACTCCACCAGAGAAGGAATAACACACTCCGGTGCTATTAAAAAATAACAAACTTTTGATTGAAGAAATAAAACTAAATAAAATCACCATAGTCCTCTCACACATCCTATCTAGTCGTTGGGTGCAAGAGAATGACTGGGAGTGACGTAGAGGGGAGGAGCTATATGCAGCTCTGCTGGGTGAATCCTCTTGCACTTCCTGTTGGGGAGGAGTAATATCCCAGAAGTAATGATGACCCGTGGACTGATCACACTTAACAGAAGAAACATGCCACAACCTCCGGGGGGGGGGGGAAACACATAACCTGGGGGACAAAAACACATAACCTGGGTTACCCGCATGTGTAGTTGTAGTAGGGAGCGGTAGGGCCCCCCGAGGCGGATGGCTCAGCAGTCCCTTGAATCCCAGAGGAACAAGGCGCTCTAGGACGGCCTAAAGAACATAACTGAGTGACCTGAGTCAATGGGGCCAATCCGCATTCGTCACAGGACAAAGAATCTGAATGAGAAATTTGAACAATCTCAACATCAGCAACCTCCATAACTGGATAAGAGATACCAAAAAAAATGGACTGTATTAAAAAAAAAAACAAAAAAAAAAACGGCACCTGACACCCACAATGGCTGGGGCACTCCTATGAACCAGACACCAGCGGACTCAAATTCTCCGTTGCCACACAGTCAGGAATGTGGATATGGGAGACCAAAACGTGGACATGCCCAGTCACAAGGTGAACCGTACAGTAAAAAAAAAGCGTGCCCAACCGTAAGGTCGCGTAACTTCAAAAGGCTGTTATGTTCCAAAAAGCCACGAGCCAAGTTAACACTACACATAAGCAGATTGAATCGCATAACAAACATGATTAAAAAAAAAAACCCTGTTCAATAATCCCCCTCAGGAGATATTAACCCTTGATTCCAAGATACTAAAGGAGTCCCACTGAGACCCTGTATTTTTCATGTGAGTTCGCAGGAACAAAATGAGTTACAGTACAATCATGAAGTAAAATGAAACCATCTTACCGGAATCTACGCCGTGGAACAGGAACACGGCCCTTCAAGTGTGACGGATAGTAGCCTCGCCTCCGCCATGGACTTGAGAGAAGGAAGCAGGCAGCGAAGCAAAGTTCGACAACCCTGATTGCTTGTGGAGTTGTTAAAATGAGTCGGGATGGTTTTGCAGAAAGACTTTTCCTGCATCTCCGGACTCTAACTTTCATCCAAGCCCTCACTGAGAGACTGACAGGGTTACTTAAAACTTCCGTCCCATGTCTAGGAGTACTACCCTCCATAATAGACGAAAACAAACTTCTGACACTTCTCTGCCAACCTTCTGGGAGGAAAGGCAAAGAATGACTGGGGGATGAGGGAAGTGGGAGGAGTATTTAAGCCTTTTGCTGGGGTGTCTTTGCCTCCTCCTGGTGGCCAGGTTCTTATTTCCCAAAAGTAATGAATGCAGCTGTGGACTCTTTCCATTTACGTATGAAGAAAATTACTCTGACGTCCTTTCTGCTTATTCCTCTTATCCTGAGGGAGGAAATGACCCTTTCCTCCCATAATGTCTGAAATAATTTCAGCCAAGTCCGGCCCAAACAAGGTCTTACCCTTGTAGGGAATCGCCAAAAGCTTAGATGACACATCTGCAGACCAGGACTTCAACCATAAAGCTCTGCGGGCCAGTACGGCAAAACCAGAAATCTTTGCTCTCAACTTAATAACCTGTACGGAAGCATCCATAATAAAGGAATTGGCCAACTTAAGAGCCTTGATCCTATCCTGCATCTCTACAAGGGGAGTAGCTGTCTAAATAGAATTCGATAACACATCAAACCAGTATGCCACCGCGCTGGTGAAGTTAGCGATACACACCGCAGGTTGCCTTTGTAAACACTGGTGTACATACATCTTTTTAAGTAACCCCTCCAACTTCTTATCCATAGGATTCTTAAAGGAACAGCTATCCTCTATGGGAATAGTGGTTCTCTTAGCCAAAGGAAATTGCCCCTTCCACCTTGGGGACCATCTGCCAAGACTCCTTGATAGAGTCAGCTATCGGAAACATCTTCTTAAAAATTGGCGATGGAGAAAAAAGGGATACCAGGTCTCTCCCATTCCCAAGCAATAATCTCTGTAGCCCGGTCTGGTACAGGGAAAACCTCCACCATGGAAGGCACATCAAAGTACTTGTTTAGCTTACTAGACTTCTTAGGATTGACTACGACAGTAGTGTCGGAGATGTCCAAGGAAGCCAAAACCTCCTTAAGTAACAAACGGAGGTGTTCCAGCTTAAACCTGAAGGATACGACTTTAGCATCAGATGAAGGAATTACACCGAGTCTGAGATTTCACCCTCAGTTGCTACCGAAGTATCTTTTTCCTCAGACTTCTAGATAGGAACATTCGGAATAGCCACGACTGTGTCAGAAACCTTACTCACGATTCCTTAGATTTCCTCTTGCGCTTTCCCTGCAGCATGGGAAAAGCAGAAAGCGCATCAGTTACCGCAGAAGATATGTGGGTAACAATGTCTTGCAACGTAACTCCAACCGGAGTGAGAGGAAACGCAGGGCACTGCATGTGTAGACCATAATGTTTGGGACACTTGAGGAGAAAGCTGCGGCATATCTTGAACAGGAGACCCCTGAACAGCATCTGCCTTAGACAATGATGGCTCAGATTAAAAAAGTCTATCCCTGTAATGCAATGTTTTCTCAATACATGAGGAACAAAAAGGAAATTTATACTTAGCTGATAATTTTATTTTTTGACACGATGAGTCCACCGATCATCTAATTACTATTGGGAATATCACTCCTGCCCAACAGGAGGCGGCAAAGAGCACCACAGCAAAGCTGTTAAATATCACCTCCCTCCCAACCCAGTCATTCAACAGAAGTAAAGGAGAGAAAGGAAGTAACAAGGTGCAGAGGTGTCTGAAGTTTATAAAAACCAACAACTTGTCTATCAAAACAGGGCGGGCCGTGGACTCATCATGTCAAAAAAGAAATAAATTTATCAGGTAAGCATACATTTCCTTTTCATGACACGATGAGTCCACGGATCATCTAATTACTATTGGGAATCATTACCAAAGTTAGAGGACACAAATGATACGGGAGGGACAAGACAGGGAACCTAAACGGAAGGCACCACTGCTTAAAGAACCTTTCTCCCAAAAGCGGCCTCAGTCGAGGCAAAAGTGTCAAATTTGTAGAACTTTGAAAAAGTGTGAAGAGAAGACCAAGTTGCAGCCTTGCAAATCTATTCCACAGAAGCTTCATTTTTGAATGCCCATGAGGAAGCAACAGCCCTCGTGGAATGAGCCGTAACTCTCTCTGGAGGTTGCTGTCCAGCAGTTTCATATGCAAAACATATGATACTCTTCAGCCAAAAAGAAAGAGAAGTAGCCGTAGTTTTCTATCCCTTACGTTTTCCTGAGAAAACCACAAACAAGGCAGAAGACTGACTAAATTCCTTAGTCGCCTGTAGGTAAACCTTTAAGGCACGAACCACGTCCAAATTGTGCAGAAGCCGTTCCTTCTGAGAAGTAGGATTAGGACACATGGAAGGAACAACAATCTCCTGGTTACTGTTCCAGTCAGAAACTACTTTAGGAAGAAATACTAATTTAGTATGTAAAACAACCTTATCCGAAATGAAAAATAAGGTAAGGAGACTCATACTGCAATGCCGAGAGCTCTGACACCATACGAGCAGAAGAAATAGCAACAAGAAACAAAAAACTTTCCAAGATAACACCTTAATATCTAAGGAAGGCATAGGCTCAAACGGAGCACCTTGAAGAACCTTAAGAACTAAATTAAGACTCGAGGGAGCAGTAACTGCTTTGAACACAGGCCTGAACCTGACCAAGGCCTGACAAAATGATTGCACATCTGGAACATCTGCCAGACGTTTATGTAACAAAATAGACAAGGCAGACATTTGACCCTTTAGGGAACTAGTCGATAATCCTCTCTCTAAACCTTCTTGGAGAAAAGACAGAATTCTAGGAATCCTAAACCCTGCTCCAAGAATAACCCTGGGATTCACACCAATATAGATATTTACGACATATCTTATGGTAAATCTGAAAATCCCCCGCTTGGATACAATTAAGCGTTCAATCTCCACGCAGTCAGCTTCAGAGAAACTAGATTTGGATGAAGGAAGGGCCCTTGAATTAGAAGGTCCTTCCTCAACGGTGGTCCTTCCTCCAAGGTGGAAGAGATGACATTTACACTAGGTCTGCATACCAAATCCTGCGAGGCCAAACCGGTGCAATGAGGATCACCGACGCCCTCTCCTGCTTGATTCGAGCAATGACCCGAGGAAGAAGAGCAAACGGAGGAAAGAGGTATGAAAGACTGAAATTCCAAGGTACCCGCCAGGGCATCTAGCAGTACAGCCTGAGGATCCCTTGCTCTCAATCTGTACCTCGGAAGCTTGGCATTCTGACGAGATGCCATGAGATCCAATTCCGGCTGACCCCATTTGAGAATCAGGCTGGAAAACACTTCCGGATGGAGTACCCACTCCCCCGGGTGAAAGGTCTGTCTGTTTAGGAAGTCCGCCTCCCAGTTGTCCACCCCTGGGATGTGGATCGCCAGCAGACAGCAATTGTGGGTCTCCGCCTATCGAATTATCTTGGCTACCTCTGTCAAGGCTAAGGAACTCTGCATTCCTCCCTGATGATTGATGTAAGCCACTGAAGTTATATTGTCCGTCTGGAATCTGATGAAACGGGCCGAGGCTGAGGCCAGGCCAGAAGAGCATTGAACATCCAGAATATTTATGGGCAGAACAGACTCCGACTGAGTCCAAGTTCCCTGAGCCTTTAGGGAGCTCCAAACTGCTCCCCATCCCAGAAGGCTGGCGTCTGTTGTCACAATTACCCAGGGAGGTCTGCGAAAGCAAGTTCCCTGGGAAAGATGATCCTGAGACATCCACCATCGAAGAGAATCCTTTGTATCCTGTTCCAGTAGTATTTGTGGAGGCAAATCCGCATAATCCCTGTTCCATTGACTGAGCATGTTTAGCTGCAGAGGTCTGAGATGGAAATGAGCGAAAGGGATAATGACCATTGCCGTCACCATCAGCCCGATTAGCTCCATGCACTGAGCCACTGATGGCCGAGGAGCGGACTGAAGAGCTAGACAAGTATCGAAAATCTTTGATATCCTGACTTCTGTCAGGAAGAGAGGTCTCTTACACAGTGTAAGAACGCCTCTCTTTTTGTCTGGTCTACAGATATTCTTGAAAGCAGAAACCTGCCTCTGGGAGGAAAACTTTTGAACTCTAGTTTGTATCCCTGGGACACTATGTCTACTGCCCAGGGATCCTGAACATCTCGAACCCAAGCCTGAGCGAAGAAGGAAAATCTGCCCCCTACAAGATCCGATCCCAGATCATGGGCAGGTCCTTCATGCGGTCTTTGATTCAATAGCAGGCTTCTTGGATTGCTTTCCCTTATTCCAAGACTGATTGGGTCTCCATGAAGGTTTAGATTGTTCCTGCTTGGAAGCGGAAGAGGAAGAATTTCCCTTGAAATTTCGAAAGGAACAAAAATTACTCTGCCGTCCCGTTTGCTTGTTTCTCTTATCCTGAGGGAGATGACGACCCTTACCTCCCGTAATATCAGAGATTATTTCCGTCAAGCCCGGTCCAAACAAAGTCTTCCCTTTGTAAGGAATCGCTAAAGTTTAGACTTACATCCGCAGACCAAGGTTTTAACCATAAGGCTCTGCGAGCTAGAACAGAGAAACCTGACATTTTTGCTCCCAGTTTTATAACTTGAAGGGAAGCATCCGTAATAAGGGAATTAGCCAACTTAAGAGCTTTTATCCTATCCTGGATCTCATCCAGGGGAGTGTCTGTCCTAATAGCATCAGACAATGCATCAAACCAATATGCTGCCGCACTAGTGACGGTAGCAATGCAAACAGCTGGCTGCCATTGTAAGCCCTGGTGTACATACATCTTTTTGAGTAACCCCTCATTTTTTGTCCATATGATCTTTAAAAGCACAACTATCCTCTATGGGTATAGTAGTTCTCTTAGCTAAGGTGGAAACAGCTCCTTCCACCTTGGGGACTGTTTGCCAAGCCTCCTTAACTGAGTCGGCGATGGGAAACATCTTTTAAAAATAGGAGATGGAGAAGAGGGGATACCAGGTCTCTCCCACTCCTTAGCAATGGTCTCAGAAGATTGGTCTGGTACCGGAAAAACCTCTATCGAGGAAGGTACCTCAAAATATTTGTTTAGCTTACTGGATTTCTTAGGATTAACGACGTCTGTGGAGTCGCTTTTGTCTAAAGTAGCTAAAACCTCCTTAAGTAACAGACGGAGGTGTTCTAGCTTAAACCTGAAGGATACAACTTCAGTATCAGCAAGAGGAATTATATTGTCAGAATCTGAAATTTCACCTTCAGATGCTACTACGGTATCCTCCTCCCCAGGCTTCTGGAGGGGGCATCTGCAATAGCAACAACTGCTTCAGAAACCTCGCTTGCTGAATGTCTGATTTTCCCTCTTACGCTTTCCCTGCAACATTGGAAAAGCAGACAACGCATCTGAAACTGCAGAAGACATGAGAGAAGCAATGTCTTGTAAAGTAACTCCGGCAGGAGCTAGAGAGGAAGCGCAAGGCACTGCATGTGAGGGCGGTAAAATTTAAGACGCTTGAGGAGAAAGCTGCAGCATATATTGAACATTGTCATTGGATTCCTGAACAGCATCCTCCTTGGAAAATGTTGGCTCAGAAAAAAAGTCTATCCCTGTAGTTTGAAGTTCTCTCAATACATGAGGAACAGAAAGGGATTAGTGGTTCCACATTGGCATCAAAACATAAAGAGCAAGTGACACTTTGTAAGGATTCTTGGTCCATACTGAATCACAATTAAATAATTTATCATAAAGGATTAAAGGGACACTGAACCCAAAAATTTTTCTTTTGTGATTCAGATAGAGCATGCAATTTTAAGCACTTCCTAATTTACTCCTATTATCAAATTTTCTTCATTCTCTTGGTATGTTTGGTTTGAAAAGCAAGAATGTAAGTTTAGATGCCGGGCCCATTTTTGGTGACCAACCTGGGTTGGTCCTTGCTGATTGGACAGCACCCATAGAAAAGTGCTGTCCATGGTCCTGAACCAAAAATCTTCTGGCTCCTTAGCTGAGATGCCTTCTTTTTCAAATAAAGATAGAAAGAGAACGAAGACAAATTGATAATAGAAGTAAATTAGAAAGTTGCTTAAAATTGCATGCTCTATCTGAATCATGAAAAGAAAAAAATTTGGGTTCAGTGTCCCTTTAAACTTTATTAATAAAATTCAAAAAACATAAAAACGTTACTGTCCCTTTAAATATTAAACTAACTTTTCCTCACGAACACAACCGGAACCTAGCAGCAGTTGCAGAAGTCGGTCTCCGGAGTAAAACCAGCATATATTATCCGAAAATGCGTAGTATGACAGGAAAGCATACTTCACCATACAATGGAGCGGAAGTAAACAGAAAGGATGCGCAATCACTTGCCCGCTTCCTGAAGTACCTCTCATCGTGGCGTTGCCAATAAGTAATCTCCCGGTCAGCTATTAGTAGTTATAAAACCGCCGGGAGATGTGGAACCCACCGCATATTAAAACCAGCCCCAGTGCCTGCGTCTAAGCTGCCCATAATGTCCCTAGGAGAATATATGCCTCTTATAAAGAGCTAATTACGACGAGGTTTGTCCCATTTTAATAAATAAAGTGCCCAACCTTTTTCTGAGTTTTTCCTACCCCCAGAAATAAAGCTAGCACTTATTACCTCATATTCTGCCTGACAGCAAGGCAGTTCCCAGGTTTGAGAGGTCCTCTCCCTCACATGGACCTGTTGAAAAAAAGAAAGTGCTGAGTAATATCCTTCAGGCTTTTCAGGGTTAGGGCTGCATCAGTATATTGGAGGCACAGTGAGAATTATGTCCCACAAGTTCCCATTGCTCTAAAGCCACCACTGCTCTACTGAAGAGACTGATATGAACTACGGCTACACCATAGGACAAAGCAGCACAATCTTGTACTACTTTAAAAATAATAAACTCTTGATTGAAGAATCTTTTCTAACACCTAACTTTACCACCTCCTTGCTCTTAAACGTAGGCAAAGAGAATGACTAGGTTGGAGGGAAGGGAGGTGATATTTAACAGCTTTGCTGTGGTGCTCATTGCCGCCTCCTGTTGGGCAGGAGTGATATTCCCAATAGTAATTAGATGATCCGTGGACTCGTGTCATTAAAAGAAATGGGATTGGTGGTTCCACATTAACATCAAAACACAAAGTACAAGTAACATTTTGCAGGACCTCTTGGTCCATCTTATCCAATAAGTGAACAAAATAATAAAACACTTATTTAACTTTAAAACTTGTGGCAAAAAAAAACGTTACTGTCCCTTTTAAATTTTAAAGTAACTTTTTATTTTCCAATAGCAAAATAGCAGCTCTATAGAACCCTACCAGACAGCCTCTACACATCAGCTAGCTCTGCTGAGGTGCCTACCTGTCCTTCTGGTTGCCTGAGTCAATAGTAGAGAAATCCGGACTCAATCCAGAACTACTCTGTATCCGGTATCTTTTGCCGCTTCAGAAAAAGATCCTGACCGGAACACACCCGGAAACAAACCACCAAACTGAGCCTAATAAAAAAATGAGTCCTCTCGTCACCAGTACCTGCACAAACTGCCTCACATTATCCTATTAACCCATAATATGATTAATGCATCTAATGTCCCATACAGAGCTAACTGTTAAAGTGCAATATTTTTGTTCTGCTTAGAAAAAAATAAATTTCAGCACTTACCTTAATGTAAATCTGCCTGGCAGCAGGAAAGCTCACTAAGGTTTGAGAAGCATTCTCCCTCACATGACCGGTGGAAAAAAAGAAAGACTGAGTAATCTTACTCAGGCTTTCAAGTATAGGCAGCAACAAGTATTTTGGAAGGTGCAACAAGGATTATACCCCACAAGTTCCCAATTGCTTAAAGCCACCACTGCTCTACTGAAGAGACTAACATGGGCTACGGCTAAACCCCCAGGAAGGAGCAGAACAAAACTTGCTCTGCTTTAAAATAATAAAATCTTGATTGAGGAATCTTCTTTCAGACACCTAAACTTTACCACCCTCCTTGCTTTTAACATAGGCAAAGAGAATGACAGGTTGGAGGGAAGGGAGGTGATACTTAACAGATTTGCTGTGGTGCTCTTTGCCTCCTCCTGCTGGCCAGGGAGTGATATTCCCAACAGTAATTAGAGATGATCCGTGGACTCACCGTGTCATTAGAAAGAAAAAAAAAAAAAAATATGGATATAGCTTTCTATTTTTTTTTTTTTTTTTAAACTTTTTTAAATATGAAACCAAGAGTGGTAAATTGTCAAAAGCCTAAATGTCCCCCAACCAAAATTATTACCAGGTGTCCAAATGTGCGAAGTGCCCATCTCTGAAACCATCTCCTCACCATAGCAATAAGAGCAATGCCAAGAACAGCAACACCCTGCCAGAAAAAAAAAAAAAAAGTGATTTTGGTGATTTTAGCCCTTTTGTTAAGGTTTACTAGCATAGCATCTGCATAATACACAGATTACACCATTTCCAGAGTACCTGACCATCTAGACAGGGGTCTGAACGTCTCATTAAAATATAGAAGTTTGTCATGGGAATGAAAAAGCAAAAAAATCTGCTAGTAAGTAAACCTGTGTGTTCAGGATGTATGAGAAACAATTTGGACTACCATTAGGTAAAAAGTCAAATTGACCTGAAGGCAGTCAAAAGTTAAAGGGCCACGATACCCAAATGCTGAAACACTTGAAAGTGATGCAGCATAGCTGTAAAAAGCTGACCTAGAAAATATCACCTGAATATCTCTATGTAAAAAAGAAAGATATTTTACCTCAAAATGTCTCAAGTATTTAAACCCCATTACAAAGGACTTTAAGCAGCAAATCAGTATGTCTGTCCCGGGATAGGCAAGGGAGTGAGCTTCCTGCACGTTCATATTTCCTTATTCAGTTTAAGGAAGTTTATTATGAAATATTATGAAAGTTAAGTCAAATCTCACGAGATTCACAGTAAAAGAGTTCATGAACTCAGCACAGTTGATGCCGATTGGCTGCAATTCATTTCTTCATTTATTTTTTTTTTTTACCTGCAGCTGGACAGCAGCTGAAGTATAACTTTTTACACAGCACTTACTCTGCTGACCTGAGGAGATTGTGAGGTAAAATATCTCCTTTTTTACATAGAGATTGCTCAGGTGATATTTTCCTGTCAGCTTTTTACAGTTATACCTGCATCAGTTTGAAGTGATTTAGAATAAAGAGGTATTATGTCCATTTAATTAAAAATAATTTTGGAGCTTTGCTGTTCTTTATTTAATTTCAAGATTAATTATAAAAAAAAAAACGCAAAAATAAACGTTGCCAAAGAGATGGGACTATACCACAAACAATCCACTGAGACAATTTGCACCACCTTCCAAAGATGCCTTGCTAGTGTAATAAAAAGAAGCCTAACACCTCAATGGCATTTTGATAAATTCATATTTATATATGGGCACTATTTAAAAAAATATATTTTGTGCTTCCTAGCACAATAGGCATATAAAAAAACAGAAGCATGATGTCAAGGGGGATATTAGAAGCAATATAGGAAGTCAAAGGCAAAAACATCACCTGGTGGGATCCCATATCAGCCACACTCTCTTCTTATCCTTCTTGTCTTTCTTTTCCTCCTCCTTCTCTTAGAGGAGTCATAGTGCTCACTGCAGATGTGGAGAAGTTGCTGAACTTTTAAAACATTACCAGAACCTTGCAAAAAAATAAAAAATAAAAAAATACTAATCTAGCCAGAATCTTAAATAGAAAAGGATAAGTCTACTAAATTATTTCTTCTGTTCTTACCTGCATATGCACATATATCCACAAGTGCGTTGGCAAAACTGCGGAATGGCTCAGACACAACCTCTAGTGCAGCTAGAATTGCTTCAATAGCCTCTCCCTTTCCTGAAAGGCAAAGAACCAATGAGAAAATCACCACTAAACATAGAATTATTGTGTAGTGCAAGATTTTAACAGACAACCTAATATACATGACACTCCATCAGGGCAGGATCCAGCTCAAGACATAAGGTGTTCTAAAAATTGATTTATCTCTGAAAACTGAAAGTGACCACAACTTGACACTCTACGGTGTCCAATCAATGATGATCTTTATTCCTGGCTTTTATGTAGCTGTTAGGGCTGGAACTGGAAAACTCAATTTTAGATTAAACCTCCCCCACCAACCATTGTTAAGGAATTGATTAGTTCTTCCCTCTTACCTAGATGGTTAAGTCCCAAACCAAGGGGCAACCAACGAGCAAATGTGTCTTTCAACTCCTGCTCCGATTTCTCCATGATTGTTTGCAGAATTGTGGATGTCACATCCCCATTGCAGGATCCGACAGCAATCATGCCACATGCTAAAGCTGTTACCCCAACTACCTAGAAATAATTAAAATCAGAAACACTCCTTTTAGCCATATACATTGTCTCAAATATTTACGAGCAACTAACATGCCAGAGTTTGAGAACAGGTTTTAAAAAACAAAAACAAAATTTATCTTACCTCCATACTGGACTTTGAGTCCCCCATGACTGGAAGTAACAGGGTCAGAACATCATCACGATTTGAGCCTGCATATGCAAGACCTAACCTGCATTATAGCATATGGAGTATCAGTAAAAAGTATTTCTGAAGATTAAGTTATATTTAGCAAAGAGAGAAACATACAAAAAAGTTTTGCACATCCTATAGCTGGAATTCAGAAAAAAAAATTATAGAACAAGAAGAGAGACAGCGCAAATCCGATTCAAGGTGGTATTTAATGCACAGAAATGCAACACGCCAGTAATGTACACTTACTAGAAAGACAGATAAAATAAGCCCCAATAAAGTGGAGAGGAACTCAATGTTCTCACAGCGTAAAACCGCCAGTGCATGCGTGATCCGGGTATTCAGATTTCAAAGATTCCCGGCTTGTGTTGTAGTTACGCAGCCACCTGTAAACGTCACTGCGAGTCTTTTCTCCTTCTCCTATGGATACTCGGACAGACCAAAATAGCACCCCGGCTTTCAAGAGTATTTGGTCCTTGGTAATAATAGTCCTTATATACAAGTCCTTAATTAACACAATTGATAAAACTCATGTTCGTTAGAATTCATGCTGATTCATCACATATACGAATACACACATGGCAATTGAGAATATATTAAAAAAGGTATGTAAATACATAAATTCATCTTTAGATAAAAATACAAACTTTTAAAAGACAATTTTCATAGCATTCAAAAATAAATAAATAATAATATCTAATAAAAAACATAATATAATTAAAAACACAGGAAATATTCAATAAAAACACCATTAGACGGAACCACTATTTAAATAGAAAACCTCATACACACAAGTAGAACAGCTTTATAAAACATTTTATAAAAAAGTCATAAAAACGCTTGTACATCAAGATCAACGTTGAGACCTAATGGAGCAAGACTTCTCAACCTATAAATCCATTTGGTTTCTTTCCTCCTTAAATGGAGTAATCTATTGGTCGTTCCTGGGGGTACCCAGTCAATGATTTGGATGTGTAAATCACGTACATCACTACCATGTATAGATGTAAAGTGAACTGGCACACTGTGCTTATCAAGAAAAAAAAAAAAAAGAGCACTAGAAATAGACGAGGTACAAGAGGAGGAATTAGAATTAAGAGGAGGAAACAGAAGAAGGTTAAACTAGAGCAAATGAAGAAAGATTGTTAATATTTCTGATCTAGTATTGTCAATTGATGACATTAGACTATTGGGTAAGGGTTTGAATTTTGCCCCAAAATCTAAGCCCAATAAATTTGAGGTTTATATGGATATTCAAAAATATATCCGAAAAATGACCTTAAAAAGTTATTTTCTAAAAGATAATAAAAGTTATGTAAAACCCAATAATAACTTTATAGAGGGCAATGATATTTGTACACTATGTACCCTTAAAAGTCTAGAGGCTGAGGCCGGATATATTACCCCGGTTTCTGACCTTAGGGTAGACCCTATGGAGGACAGTGATTTGATTGTAAATCCTCTTCATAAAGAGAGAGGTCCAAGTTAGACATAGAAGTTTTAAAGGACAATGACGCTTTTACCCCTTACACATGCAGGTGAACAGCTCTCCCTTTTTAATAAGTTAGTTTGTAGAGACCTAGATATTGAGCTCTCCAAATGCAATATAAATAGGTATAGTGATAATCTTACATAAAGTGAAAGGGGAACTTTGAATTCATAAAAAAAAAAAAAAAAAAATCAGTGGTAATAAGGGCGGCTGATAAAGGTGGCTGCTTAGTCATCCAAAATCGAGAGGCTTATGTTAAAGAAGCATATAATATTTTAGGAGATTCACATACATATAAATGTCTTACATTTAATCCCACAGTTGGTTTTTAAAAAAAAACAAAATTTATGCTTACCTGATAAATTCATTTCTCCTGTAGTGTGGTCAGTCCACGGGTCATCATTACTTCTGGGATATTATCTCCTCCCCTACAGGAAGTGCAAGAGGATTCACCCAGCAGAGTTGCTATATAGCTCCTCCCCTCTACGTCACCTCCAGTCATTCGACCAAAGGACCAACGAGAAAGGAGAAGTCCAAGGGTGTAGTGGTGACTGGAGTATAATCCAAAAATTTTTTTTAGCCTGCCATAAAAAACAGGGCGGGCCGTGGACTGACCACACTACAGGAGAAATGAATTTATCAGGTAAGCATAAATTTTGTTTTCTCCTGTTAAGTGTGGTCAGTCCACGGGTCATCATTACTTCTGGGATACCAATACCAAAGCAAAAGTACACGGATGACGGGAGGGACAGGCAGGCTCTTTATACGGAAGGAACCACTGCCTGAAGAACCTTGTCTCCCAAAAACAGCCTCCGAAGAAGCAAAGAGTGTCAAATTTATAAAATTTGGAAAAAGTATGAAGGAGAAGACCCAAGTTGCAGCCTTGCAAATCTGTTCAAACAGAAGCCTCCTTCTTAAAGGCCCCAAGTAGAAGCCACAGCTCTAGTAGAATGAGCTGTTAATTTCTTTCAGGAGGCTGCTGTCCAGCAGGTCTCATAGGCTAATCGTATTATGCTACGAAGCCAAAAGAGAGAGAGGTACCAGCCGAGCTTTTTGCACCCTCTCCTCTGACCAGAATAAACGACAAACAGCGGGAAGACGTTTGACGAAAATCCTTAGGTTGCCTGTAGATAAAAATTCAGGGCACGGACTACATCTAGATTGTGTAGCGAGACGTTCCTTCTTCGAGGAAGGATTAGGACACAAAGATGGAACATACAATCTCTTGATTGATATTCCTGTTAGTGACCCACCTTAGGGTAAGGAACCCAGGTTTAGTACGCGAACTACCTTTGTCTGAATGAACAAAATCAGATAAGGAGAATCACAATGTAAGGCAGATAACTCAGAAACTCTTCGAGCCGAGGAAATAGCCATTAAAAAACAGAACTTTCCAAGATAACAACCTTGATATCAATGGAATGAAGGGGTTCCAACGGAACACACCTGTAAAACATTAAGAACTAAGTTCAACTCCATGGCGGAGCAACAGTTTTAACAACAGGCTTGATCCTAGCTAAAGCCTGACAAAAAACTTGAACGTCCGGGAACTTCTGACAGACGTTTGTGTAAAAGAATGGACAGAGCTGAAATTCTGTCCCCTTTAAAGGAACTAGCGGAAATACCCCTTTTCTAAACCTTCTTGTAGAAAGACAATATCCTCGGAATCCTAACCTTACTCCATGAGTAACTCTTGGATTCGCACCAATATAAGTATTTACCGCCATATTTTATGGTAAATCCTTCTGGTAACAGGCTTCCTAGCCTGTTATTTAAGGTATCAATAACTGACTCAGAAAAACCACGTTTTGATAAAATCAAGCGTTTCAATTTCCAAGCAGTCAGCTTCAGAGAAGTTAGATTTTGATGTTTGAATGGACCCACTGGATCAGAAGGTCCTGTTTCAGAGGTAGCAGACCAAGGCGCGGACAGATGACATGTCCACTAGATCTGCATACCAAGTCCTGCGTGGCCATGCAGGGCTATTAGAATCACTGATGCTCTCTCCTGTTTGATTCTGGCAATCAATCGAGGAAGCATCGGGAAGGGTGGAAACACAAAGCCATCCGAAGGTCCAATGTGCGTGTCAAAAGCATCTATCCCAGAACCGCTCCCCGGATCCCTGGATCTGGACCCGTAGCGAGGAAAGCTTGGCGTTCTGACGAGACGCCATGAGATCTATCTCTGGCTTTGCCCCAACGTCGAAGTATCTGGGCAAAGACCTCTGGATGAAGTTCCC
>NW_026511581.1:0-61169 GCF_027579735.1 Bombina bombina
AGGAGTAGAGAACTGGGAGGCGGATTTTCTAAGTCGCCAGACTTTTCATCCGGGGGAGTGGGAACTCCATCCGGAGATATTTGCACAGTTGATTCAACTTTGGGGCAAACCAGAACTGTATCTCATGGCGTCTCGTCAGAACACCAAGCTTCCTTGTTACGGATCCAGGTCCAGGGATCCCAAGGCAGCGCTGATAGATGCTCTAGCAGCGCCTTGGTCCTTCAACCTGGCTTATGTTTCCACCGTTTCCTCTGCTCCCTCGTCTGATTGCCAAGATCAAGCAGGAGAGAGCTTCAGTGATTTTGATAGCGCCTGCGTGGCCACGCAGGACTTGGTATGCAGATCTGGTGGACATGTCATCCCTTCCACCATGGACTCTGCCGCTGAGGCAGGACCTTCTACTTCAGGGTCCGTTCAACCATCCAAATCTAATTTCTCTGCGTCTGACTGCTTGGAGATTGAACGCTTGATATTATCAAAGCGTGGTTTCTCTGATTCGGTCATAGACACCTTAATCCAGATGTTCAGGCGTTTTGTCAGGCTTTAGTTAGAATCAAGCCTGTGTTTAAACCTGTTGCTCCGCCATGGAGTTTAAATTTAGTTCTTAAGGTTCTGCAAGGGGTTCCGTTTGAACCTTTGCATTCCATAGATATTAAACTTTTGTCTTGGAAAGTTCTGTTTTTAGTAGCTATCTCCTCGGCTCGAAGAGTTTCGGAGTTATCTGCTTTATAATGTGATTCCCCTTATCTCATTTTCCATGCAGATAAGGTAGTGTTACGTACCAAACCTGGTTTTCTTCCTAAGGTGGTATCTAATTAAAATATCAATCAGATATAGATATAGATAGAGATTGTTGTTCCTTCACTATGTCCTAATCCTTCTTCAAAGAAGGAACGTCTATTATACAATCTTGATGTGGTTCGTGCTTTAAAATTTTTATTTACAAGCTACGAAGGATTTTCGTCAAACATCTGCTTTGTTTGTGGTCTACTCTGGACAGAGGAGAGGCCAAATGGCTTCGGCAACTTCTCTTTCTTTTTGGCTAAGAAGTATAATACGCTTAGCTTATAAGACTGCTAGCCAGCAGCCTCCTGAAAGAATTACAGCTCATTCCACTAGAGCGGTAGCTTCTACATGGGCTTTTAAGAATGAGGCTTCTGTTGAACAGATTTGTAAGGCGGCGACTTGGTCTTCACTTCATACTTTTTCTAAATTCTACAAATTTGATAATTTTAATTCTTCGGAGGCTATTTTTGGGAGAAAGGTCTTAAAGGCAGTGGTGCCTTCCTTTTAAGCGCCTGCCTTGTCCCTCCCTTCATCCGTGTCCTATAGCTTTGGTATTGGTATCCCACAAGTAATGGATGAATCCGTGGACTGGATACCCCTTACAAGAGAGAACTAAATTTATGCTTACCTGATAAATTTATTTCTCTTGTGGTGTATCCAGTCCACGGCCCACCCTGTCACTTTAAGGCAGGTGTTTTTTATTTTTAAGCTACAGTCACCACTGCACCCTATACTTTCTCTTGCTTGTCTTCGGTCGAATGACTGGAGGTGGCAGTTAGGGGAGGAGCTATATAGACAGCTCTGCTGTGGGTGTCCTCTTGCAGCTTCCTGTTGGGAAGGAGAATATCCCACAAGTAATGGATGAATCCGTGGACTGGATACACCACAAAAGAAATACATTTATCAGGTATCATAAATTTTGTTTTCATTCTGATAAGGTGGTTTTACGTACCAATCCTGGGTTCCTTCCTAAGGTTGTTTCAAATAAGAATATTAATCAGGAAATTGTTGTTCCTTCCTTGTGTCCTAATCCTTCTAAGAAGGAACGTCTGTTACATGGATGTGGTCCGTGCCTTAAAGTTTTACTTACAGGCAACTTAGGATTTCCGTCAATCATCTTCATTATTCATTGTTTATTCTGGAAAGCGTAGGGGTCAGAAAGCTACGGCTACCTCTTTCTTTTTGACTGAGAAGTATCATCCGCCTGGCATATGAGACTGCTGGACAGCAGCCTCCTGAAAGAATTACGGCTCATTCTACTAGGGCTGAGGCTTCCACATGGGCTTTTAAAAACGATGCATCTGTGGAACAGATTTGTAAGGCTGCGACTTGGTCGTCCCTTCACACTATTTCCAAGTTTTACAAATTTGATACTTTTGCTTCTTTTGAGGCTATCTTTGGGAGAAAGGTTCTTCAAGCAGTGGTGCCTTCCGTTAAGGTTCCTGTCTTGTCCCTCCCTTTCATCCGTGTCCTATTGCTTTGGTATTGGTTTCCCACAAGTAAGGATGAAATCCGTGTACTCGTCATATCTTTGTAAAAGAAAACTAAATTTATGCTTACCTGATAAATTACTTTCTTTTATGATATGACGAGTCCACGTCCCACCCTGTTGTTTTTAAGACCTTTTTTCTTTTTCTTTTTTGTAAACTTCAGTCACCTCTGCATCTTTTAGCCTTTCCTTTTTCTCTTCCTATACCTTCGGCCGAATGACTGAGGGTGGAGGGGAAGGGGAGGGGCTATATATACAGCTCTGCTGTAGTGCTCTTTGCCACTTCAGTAAAGATGAAATCCGTGGACTCGTCATATCGTAAAAGAAAGTAATTTATCAGGTAAGCATAAATTTAGTTTTTTAGGTTTTTCCGATAGCTCCAGCTTGGTCTCTGAGGTTTTGGTATGCAGACTTTGTCAGGATGTTCAGTTGCCAGCCTTGGCCACTTCCTTTAAGGCCAGGCCTTCTGTTTCAGGGGCTGTTTTCTCTAGTAAGGTGTATCCAGTCCACGGATCATCCATTACTTATGGGATATTCTCATTCCCAACAGGAAGTTGCAAGAGGACCCACAGCAAAGCTGCTATATAGCTCCTCCCGTTCCTACCATATCCAGTCATTCTCTTGCAACTCTCAACGCGCATGGAGGTAGTAAGAGGAAAGTGGTGAAAAATAGTTAGTTTATTTTCTTCAATCAAAAGTTTGTTATTTTAAATCGTACCGGAGTTGTGCTATTGTGACTCAGGCAGAGAAAGAAGAAGAATCTGCCTGAGTTTTCTATGATCTTAGCAGGTTGTAACTAAGATCCATTGCTGTTCTCACACATGTCTGAGGAGTGAGGTAACTTCAGAGGGAGAATGGCGTGCAGTTTATTTTGCTATCAGGTATGTGCAGTTATGATTTTTTCTAGGATTGGAAATGCTAGAAAATGCTGCTGATTCCTGATAAATGTAAGTTAAGCCTGAATACAGTGATTTAATAACGACTAGTATCATGCTTACTCTCAGGGGTATTACCCTTATAGATATGCTATATAAAACGTTTGCTGGCATGTTTAATCGTTTTTTATATATGCTTGGTGATAAAACTTTATTGGGGCCTAATTTTTTCCACATGGTTGGCTTTATTTTTGCCTAGAAACAGTTTCCTGTGGCTTTCCACTTTTGTAATATGAGTGGGAGGGACCTATTTTAGCGCTTTATTGCGCAGTTAAAATTACAGACTGAGGCATCCAGTTTACAGAATGCCAAGCTTCCTTGTTACGGATCCAGGTCCAGGGACCCCAGGGCGACGCTGATAGATGCTCTAGCAGTGCCCTGGTCTTTCAACCTGGCTTATGTGTTTCCACCGTTTCCTCTGCTCCCTAGACTGATTGCCAAGATCAAGCAGGAGAGAGCATCAGTGATTTTAATAGCGCCTGCGTGGCCACGCAGGACCTGGTATGCAGACCTAGTGGACATGTCATCCTTTCCACCATGGACTCTGCCTCTGAGACAGGACCTTCTACTTCAGGGTCCTTTCCTCCATCCAAATCTAATTTCTCTGAGACTGACTGCATGGAGATTGAACGCTTGATTTTATCAAAGCGTGGCTTCTCCGAGTCAGTCATTGATACCTTAATACAGGCACGAAAGCCTGTCACCAGGAAAATTTACCATAAAATATGGCGTAAATATCTTTATTGGTGTGAATCCAAGGGCTACTCATGGAGTAAGGTCAGGATTCCTAGGATATTATCTTTTCTCCAAGAAGGCTTGGAAAAAGGTTTGTCAGCTAGTTCCTTAAAGGGACAGATTTCTGCTCTGTCTATTTTTTTGCACAAGCGTCTGCAGATGTTCCAGACGTTCAGGCATTTTGTCAGGCTTTAGTCGGAATCAAGCCTGTGTTTAAACCTGTTGCTCCACCATGGAGCTTAAATTTGGTTCTTAAGGTTCTTCATGGAGTCCCGTTTGAACCTCTTCATTCCATTGATATTAAACTTTTATCTTGGAAAGTCCTTTTTTTGGTAGCTATTTTCTCGGCTCGTAGAGTCTCCGAGTTATCTGCCTTACAATGTGATTCTCCTTATCTAATTTTTCATTCTGATAAGGTAGTCCTGCGTACCAAACCTGGGTTTTTACCTAAGGTGGTATCTAACAAGAATATCAATCAAGAGATTGTTGTTCCATTCTTGTGTCTTAATCCTTCTTCAAAGAAGGAACGTCTATTACACAATTTGGACGTGGTTCGTGCTTTTAAGTTTTACTTACAAGCTACTAAGGATTTTCAGCAAACATCTGCTTTGTTTGGTGTTTACTCTGGTCAGAGGAGAGGTCAAAAGGCTTCGGCAACCTCTCTTTCTTTTTGGCTAAGAAGCATAATACGCTTAGCCTATGAGACTGCTGGACAGCAGCCCCCTAAAAGGATTACAGCTCATTCTACTAGAGCTGTGGCTTCCACCTGGGCCTTTAAAAATGAGGCCTCTGTTGAACAGATTTGCAAGGCATCGACTTGGTTTTTGCTTCATAGTTTTTCAAAATTTTACAAATTTGATACTTTTGCTTCTTCGGAGGCTATTTTTGGGAGAAAGGTTTTACAGGCAGTGGTACCTTCCGCTTAAGTTCCTGCCTTGTCCCTCCCTTCATCCGTGTACTTTAGCTTTGGTATTGGTATCCCATAAGTAATGGATGATCCGTGGACTGGATACACCTTACTAGAGAAAACACAATTTATGCTTACCTGATAAATTTATTTCTCTAGTGGTGTATCCAGTCCACGGCCCGCCCTGTCATTTTAAGGCAGGTTATTTTTAAATTTAAACTACAGTCACCACTGCACCCTATGGTTTCTCCTTTTTTATCTGCTTGTTTTCGGTCGAATTACTGGATATGGTAGGAAGGGGAGGAGCTATATAGCAGCTTTGCTGTGGGTCCTCTTGCAACTTCCTGTTGGGAATGAGAATATCCCATAAGTAATGGATGATCCGTGGACTGGATACACCACTAGAGAAATAAATTTATCAGGTAAGCATAAATTGTGTTTTTTCCATAGGATATCAAATTTCTAAATTTTAAAGGTTTGGAAATTGAACGCTTAAAGGGGCACTGAACCCAATATAATTGGGTGACAGTCAGAAGGCATTATAGATTTTGCTGATGTCGTTCAATCTCAAATATTTTAAGCCTTGGTTAGTGCTCTCTCATGTAGTTTTGGATCCTTATGTTAGGGGTAATATTCTTTTAATATAGGTTTGTTTTCATTCACGCCTATCTTGGGGGCATTTTTTCCATGCATTAATATAGTTCTCTCTTGATGTGTCTCATACTCTCTCCTCGGTTATATAAATATAATAAATACCAGGATGTGGGTGCCTCAGGATTATTATAAACTGTTATGCCCTGCAGCATTTTTTTGCTTGTCATAATTGTGCTGCATGTCTTTTAGGTAAGCTCATGTCTCTTAGCAGGATACTGTTTTTGACTTTGCAACAGTTTTTTTCTCATTTATGTCCCAAGCCTTAATGGCGTCACATGAAGTGCCCTGCGGTTCCTCTCAATCTCCAAGAGGAGTGTTTTGCATACAGAATTGAGCTCAGATATTCTCTACGGTAGCTGCAGCTTGTGCTTGGTCTGTTTTCCTTTTCTCAGGGAAAGTGCAAAGGAACATTGATAATTCCGAATTTGAAGGTTTCTGTTTCACATTTGGCTACTCAGATCAATCTCCTAGGCGAGGAGATTTCGGTAGTTTCTGAGGGTGAAATCTCAGATCTGGACGGTATAATCCCTTCATCTAAGGTTTAGGTTGTATACTTCAGATTTAAGCCTGAACACCTTTGCGATGTTAAAGGAGGTTCTGTTACATTATCTGCTTTTCCTTTCATAAAGGGAAATCGCTAGAGGAAATTTAATTTTAACAGAGAGTAAGGTTTCTGCTCCGCTTGCTACGATCATATTGCTTTCCTTATAGTCTGCCAAGGAGGATAGTCAGTAGTATTTGAGGGTTAAATCTCCATTCAGACAGCATAATTCCTTCATCTGGTGCTAAAGTAGTCCTTTTCAGTTTCAAGCCTGAACTTCTTTTTCTTTAAGAAGGGCTGGCTACTTGGTAAACCTCAACTTTCCTGTTGTCTATCTTAATTTTCTAGTGAATTTTATATTTACTAGGAATTATTGTAAAGATTTTTCCTGTTCTCGACCGTGTAGGGAGAATTTTCTCAGGTATGGGGTGCAAGGTAGCGTGACCGAGCGGCCTATGACGCTGGATTTAGGCTCCAGTCTCTTCGGAGGTGTGGGTTCAGATCCCTCCGCTGCCAGAATCATTTAAAACAAGGAAAGCTGCCTCCTTTAATATAATGGTGCTTATCGGCCATTGATATTCTGGTCAAGAAAACTTTAATCCTTATATTAGGATAGATGTTACTTTAGGAAACTTTTATGGACAAGTCCTGCATCCTTTTGATGCAACGCCTTGTCTGATTACATTTTGGTGCACTCCATGAGGAGATCAATGTCAGAGGCTGTTAGGCCAATATTTTATTTAATTTTCTGTTGCTGCTTTTCGTTCTTTTGTTATAGAAGACTGCAGCTAACTCTCATTTAGCATGAGGGTTTGTCCCAGAACCAGGTTTGGATCCTGGAAGTGGCAGTCTATCTCAGTTTTTTCGCTTTCCTGGATACGGTTTTCCTAGATCCCTAAGGGGCTGTACAACTTGTATCTCTAGGTTCTGAATTGATATCAACTCCTTCCCAGGAATAGACTCCTTTTCTCTAGTTTGTCTGTTGCCTAGATAGAGGCATTCTTGAAATGTGTTCAGAATCTTCCTCTCTGGGAAGAATTGTTCCAGTTCAGGAACAGGGGTTTACTTCCTTTTCCATTCTGTTCTAAAGGATTTTGGTCCTAATTTAGACTTTACTTGTTTAAATAGGTTTCTCTGAGTACCGTCCTCAAGATGGAGACTATTCGATCCATTCTTTCTTGGGGCAGGAGGTTCAATTTTTAACAGCCTTAGACCTAAGGATGCTTTCCCTCATTTTACCATCAAAATGATCATCTCAAAGGGATCATCTCAGATTTTCAGGTTCATATCTTCCATCTCTGTTTGTCTCCTTCCATGAGTTATCGTTTCTCTCTTTCTAGGTGAGAGCATTGGTTTTCTCCTAACGCCTACGTGGCCTTGAAGGACCTGGTAGGCGGATCTAGTAGAGATGTCGTCTCTACCTCTGTGGAAGTTTACGCCGAGGAAGGATCTTCTGCTTTACGGGTCTTTCCTTCATCCAAATTTTCGTTTCTCTGAATTTGTCTGCTTGGAGATTGAACATTTGTGTTAGGAAGATTATCAGATTCTATAGGATATGGCAGGATCTCAAGGATCTTATCTTTTCTCCAGGTAATCCTTGAGTGGGGGTTATCTGTTTGTACCCGATTGGTTCAGATCGGTTAATTCCATTTTGCTGCTCAAGCGTCTGGCGTATGTGCAATCCTTTTATCTGATCCTAGTCCGAATCAGGACTGTGTTTAAGTCAGTTCCTCCCTTGGAGCAGTAACCTTGTTCTTAAAGTTTTTCTTCAGGCTCCGTTTGGGCCTATGCATTCAATAGATATTAAGTTGAATCTTGGAAAGTTTAATTTCTTCTGCTTGGAGGGTTTATGAACTCTCAGCCTTGCGGTGTGATTTTCCTAATTCTTGTATTTCAGGCAGATAAGGCAGTTATTAGTACCAGGTTTTGGGTTTTTTCTTGAGGTTGTTTCGGACAGAGATTTTAATCAGGAGTTTGTTTTTTCCTTTTCTCTGTCCTAATCTTTCTTCTCATAAAGATCGTTTGTTGCTCATCTTATATGTTGTACGAGTCCTTAGATTTTAGCTACAGGCTACAAAGGACTTTCATCAGTCTTCTGTATTATTGTTGCTTTCTGACATGAAGACCAGAAGGCTACTTCTTTCTCTCTAGTGGAGAAGTGTTTTTTGTAGGGCTTTTCAGACTGCTGGACGGCAGCCTCATGAGAGACATGCCACTAGGGTGGTGTTTTTTCTTCCTGGGCCTTCTAGGAAGAGGTCTTTGTAGTATGGATTTGTAAGGCGGTGACTTGGCTTTTCTTGGCTCACCTTTTCTAAAGTCTATACATTTTAAATCCTTTGTCTCGAATGAGGTTTCTTTTAGGTGAAAGGGTCTTTTCGGTAGTGGTACCTTCCGTTTAGGTTACCCGTCTTGTCCCTCCTGTGTCTTCTAGCTTGGGTATTGATTCCCAACAGTAATTGATGATCCGTGGACTCAGTGTCATTAGAAAGAAAACAAAATTTATGCTTACCTGATAAATTTCTTTCTTGACACAGTGAGTCCACGGCCCTCCCTGTTTTTTAGACAGTTTTTTTGTATCCTAACCTCAGGCACCTCTGCACCTTGTGTTATTTCCTTTCTCTCCTTTCCTTCGGTTGAATGCCTGGGGGTTGTGGGAAGGGAAGTGATACTTAACAGCTCTGCTGTGGTGCTCTTTGCTGCCTCCTGCTGGTCAGGAGTGATATTTCCAATTTTAATTAAAGATGATCTGTGGACTCACCGTATCAAGAAAGAAATACATCCGGTAAGCATAAATTTTATTTTTTAAATCTATTTCTCCTCCTTGGAGTCTCAATTAAGATTTTTTTAGGCTCCTCCTTTTGAGTCTGTGTTTTCTGGACATTCAATTACTTTCTGGGAAAGGTGTTTTTTTTTCTTTTGGCAATCTCTTCTGCTAGAAGAGTTTCTGTATGGTCTGCTCTCTTGTAAGTGTCTTTATCTGATTTTCCATCAAGATAAAGCTGTTTTGCAGACTTCATTTAAATTGCCTTAAAGGGACATTATACACTCATTTTTTTTCTTTGCATAAATGTTTTGTAGATGATCTATTTATATAGCCCATAAAGTTTAAAAAAAAATAAATGTATAGTTTTGCTTATTTTTAAATGAAATTGCTCTGATTTTCAGACTCCTAACCAAGCCCCAAAGTTTTATGTGAATACTGTCAGCTACCTTCTCCAGCTTGCTTCTGTTTGTGTGAAGGGTCTTTTCATATGCAAAAGAAGGGGGAGGGGGGAGTGTCTTATTTGCCACTTGCAGTGGGCTTTCCAACTGCCTTTTAAACAGAGCCAAACTGACAGCTTCTAAGTAAGTTTTTAAACAGTTTTATACTGGATTTTTATATCAGTATCTGTGCATCCTATTCTTTATAGTAGTGTCTATTACATGCAGTTATATTTAAATGAGTGTATACTGTCCCTTTAAGTTTTGAATTCTAACAACATCAGTAAGGAAATTGTTTTTCCTCCTTTGTGTCCTAATTCTCTTGTAAGGTTTTCTCATTCTTTGAATGTGGTAAGAGCTTTGAAATATTGTGCTGAGGCTACTTAAAAGGGACACTGACCCCAAAATTTTTCTTTCGTGATTCAGATAGGGCATGCAATTTTAAGCAACTTTCTAATTTACTCCTATTATCAATGTTTCTTCTTTCTCTTGCTATCTTTATATGAAAAAGGCATCTAAGCTTTTTTCTTGGTTCAGTCTCTGGACATCAGTTTTTGATTGGTGGATGAATTTATCCACCAATCAGCAAGGACAACCTAGGTTGTTCACCAAAAATGGGCCGGCATCTAAACTTACATTCTTGCATTTCAAATAAAGATACCAAGAGAATAAAGAACATTTGATAATAGGAGTAAATTAGAAAGTTGCTTAAAATGTCGTGCTCTGTCTGAATCACAAAAGAAAAAATTTGGGTACAGTGTCCCTTTAAGATTTCAAAAATACTTCTTGTCTATTTATTCTGGCTCTAGGAAAGGTCAGAAAGCCTCTGCCATTTCTTTGGCATCTTGGTTGAAACTTTTGATTAACAAACCTTATTTGTAGGCGGGGCAGTCTCCGCCTCAGAGAATTTCAGCTCATTCTACTAGATCAGTTGCCACTTTTTGAAGCTTTAGTTGATCAACTTTGCAAAGCAGCAACTTGGTCTTCTTTGCATACTTTTACTAAATTTTACAATTTTTATGTGTTTGCTTCTTCGGAAGCAGCCTTTGATAGAAAGGGTTCTTCAGGCAGTTGTCTCAGCTTGATTCTAATGCCTTTGATTTTGAGTATTTTTTTAAAGAAAACTTTATTTTTTTGGGATCTTATTTCTCAGCGGAAATAGCTGTTTTTATTTTATCCCTCCCTCTCTAGTGACTCATGGACTTCCACATCTTGGATATTATATCCCATACGTCACTAGCTCATGGACTCTTGCCACTTACATTAAAGAAAATATAATTTATGTAAGAACTTACCTAATAAATTAATTTCTTTCATAGTGGCAAGAGTCCATGAGACCCACCCTATTTTTTGTGGCTATGATTTTTTTTTTTTTTTTTTAAAGCACATTATTTTTCCCAGTTCCTTTTTTGTATGCTTTTTACACCTCACTTCTTGGCTATACGTTTAACTGTAGTATGAGTGAAGTGGGAGGTGTATTTATAGGCATTTTGAGGTTTGGGAAACTTTGCCCCCTCCAGGTAGGAATATATATCCTATACGTCACTATCTCATGGACTTTTGCAACTATGAAAGAAATTATTTTATCAGGTAAGTTCTTACATATATTATGTTTTAGTATTATGGACATGGACCAAGACTCTGTGCCTCTAGGCATAACAAGCATTTGTCAAAAAACACATTGTTTTGCATATGCAATTCTGTGCTGCATGCATAGCTAGAACACTTCAATTTAAAGATAAATTGTTGCCCTCTGAGCCTAATGTGTCTCAGGATGATGCTGTTTAGGCAATGCCACAGCTTTCTCCCCAAATGTTCACGCCTCTCTGACGTCACATACAGTTTCCTGCAGTTCCTCTCAGCCTCCTGGAGGAGTTTATTTGCCTGCAGATTTTGCTGCACAGATATCTTCTGTGGTATCTGCAGCATTTTCTGCTTTTCCTATGCTGGGAAAAAGGTTTCTGTTCCACCAAATGCTACGCAGGTTGCCCTCCCTCATAAATCTGAGGATACACCGGTAGCCTCTGAGGGTGAAATCTCAGATTCGGACAGTATTATTCCTTCATCTGATACTGAAGAAGTAAACTGAAGATTTAAGCTTGAGCACCTTCGTGTACTGTTAAAGGAGGTATTGGCTACTTTGGACGATTACAATACTTCTGTCATCAGCCCTAAGAAGTCTAGTAAACTTAATAAATACTATGATGGTCCTTCCTCTGTGGAAGTTTTTCCTGTCCCAGACTGTGTGATAGAAATTATTTCTCAGGAATGGGAGAAGCCAGGGATTCCTTTCTCACCGTCTCCCGTATTTAAAAAGATGTTTCCTGTTGCTGACTCCATTAAAGATTCTTGACGCACGGTGCCTAAAGTAGAAGGGGCTATTTCTTTCATGTAATTGGCAAGAGTCCATGAACTAGTGACGTATGGGATATACAATCCTACCAGGAGGGGCAAAGTTTCCCAAACCTCAAAATGCCTATAAATACACCCCTCACCACACCCACAATTCAGTTTTACAAACTTTGCCTCCTATGGAGGTGGTGAAGTAAGTTTGTGCTAAGATTTCTATGTTGACATGCGCTTCTCAGCATTTTGAAGCCAGATTCCTCTCAGAGTACAGCGAATGTCAGAGGGATGTGAAGGGAGTATCACCTATTGAATGCAGGGATTTCCCTAACGGGGGTCTATTTCATGGGTTTTCTGTTACCGGTCGTAGAGATTCATCTCCTACCTCCCTTTTCAGATCGATGATATACTCTCATATACCATTACCTCTACTGATAACTGTTTCAGTACTGGTTTGGCTATCTGCTATGTGGGGATGGGTGTCTTTTGATGTCTCAATCTGATCCTGCCTCAGAAGTATCTGCTGGAACTTTGCTGCCTGACATCGGTTCTACCAAAGCTAAGTGCATTTGTTGTTTATTTTTATCCCTCCCTCTCTAGTGACTCTTGTGTGGAGTTCCACATCTTGGGTATTTGATATCCCATACATCACTAGCTCATGGACTCTTGCCAATTACATGAAAGAAAACATAATTTCTCCAACATAGGTGTGTCCGGTCCACGGCGTCATCCTTACTTGTGGGATATTCTCTTCCCCAACAGGAAATGGCAAAGAGCCCAGCAAAGCTGGTCACATGATCCCTCCTAGGCTCCGCCTACCCCAGTCATTCTCTTTGCCGTTGTACAGGCAACATCTCCACGGAGATGGCTTAGAGTTTTTTAGTGTTTAACTGTAGTTTTTTAATTATTCAATCAAGAGTTTGTTATTTTGAAATAGTGCTGGTATGTACTATTTACTCAGAAACAGAAAAGAGATGAAGATTTCTGTTTGTATGAGGAAAATGATTTTAGCAACCGTAACTAAAATCCATGGCTGTTCCACACAGGACTGTTGAGAGCAATTAACTTCAGTTGGGGGAACAGTGTGCAGTCTCTTGCTGCTTGAGGTATGACACATTCTAACAAGACGATGTAATGCTGGAAGCTGTCATTTTCCCTATGGGATCCGGTAAGCCATATTTATTACGATCGTAAATAAGGGCTTTACAAGGGCTTATTTAGACTGTAGACTTTTCTGGGCTAAATCGATTCATTATTAGCACATATTTAGCCTTGAGGAATCATTTTATCTGGGTATTTTGATATAATAATATCGGCAGGCACTGTATTAGACACCTTATTTCTTAGGGGCTTTCCCAAAGCATAAGCAGAGTCTCATTTTCGCGCCGGTGTGGCGCACTTGTTTTTGAGAGGCATGGCATGCAGTCGCATGTGAGAGGAGCTCTGATACTTAGAAAAGACTTTCTGAAGGCGTCATTTGGTATCGTATTCCCCTTTGGGCTTGGTTGGGTCTCAGCAAAGCTGATACCAGGGACTGTAAAGGGGTTAAAGCTTATAACGGCTCCGGTTCCGTTATTTTAAGGGTTAAAGCTTCCAAATTTGGTGTGCAATATTTTTAAGGCTTTAAGACACTGTGGTGAAAATTTTGTGATTTTTGAACGATTCCTTCATGTTTTTTCGCAATTGCAGTAACAAAGTGTGTTCAGTTTAAAATTTAAAGTGACAGTAACGGTTTTATTTTAAAACGTTTTTTGTACTTTCTTATCAAGTTTATGCCTGTTTAACATGTCTGAACTACCAGATAGACTGTGTTCTGAATGTGGGGAAGCCAGAATTCCTATTCATTTAAATAAATGTGATTTATGTGATAATGACAATGATGCCCAAGATGATTCCTCAAGTGAGGGGAGTAAGCATGGTACTGCATCATTCCCTCCTTCGTCTACACGAGTCTTGCCCACTCAGGAGGCCCCTAGTACATCTAGCGCGCCAATACTCCTTACTATGCAACAATTAACGGCTGTAATGGATAATTCTGTCAAAAACATTTTAGCCAAAATGAAACCTTGTCAGCGTAAGCGTGGCTGCTCTGTTTTAGTTACTGAAGAGCATGACGACGCTGATATTAATATCTCTGAAGGGCCCCTAATCCAGTTTGAGGGGGCCAGGGAGGTTTTGTCTGAGGGAGAAATTACTGATTCAGGGAACATTTCTCATCAGGCTGAATCTGATGTGATTACATTTAAATTTAAGTTGGAACATCTCCGCATTTTGCTTAAGGAGGTATTATCCACTCTGGATGATTGTGAAAAGTTGGTCATTCCAGAGAAACTATGTAAAATGGACAAGTTCCTAGAGGTGCCGGGGCTCCCAGAAGCTTTTCCTATACCCAAGCGGGTGGCGGACATTGTTAATAAAGAATGGGAAAGGCCCGGTATTCCTTTCGTCCCTCCCCCCATATTTAAAAAATTGTTTCCTATGGTCGACCCCAGAAAGGACTTATGGCAGTCAGTCCCCAAGGTCGAGGGAGCGGTTTCTACTTTAAACAAACGCACCACTATACCCATAGAGGATAGTTGTGCTTTCAAAGATCCTATGGATAAAAAATTAGAAGGTTTGCTTAAAAAGATGTTTGTTCAGCAGGGTTACCTTCTACAACCCATTTCATGCATTGTCCCTGTCACTACAGCTGCATATTTCTGGTTTGATGAACTGATTAAGGTGCTCGATAGTGATTCTCCCCCTTATGAGGAGATTATGGACAGAATCAATGCTCTCAAATTGGCTAATTCTTTCACTCTAGACGCCACTTTGCAAGTGGCTAGGTTAGCGGCTAAGAATTCTGGGTTTGCTATTGTGGCGCGCAGAGCGCTTTGGTTGAAATCTTGGTCGGCTGATGCGTCTTCCAAGAACAAGTTACTAAACATTCCTTTCAAGGGGAAAACGCTGTTTGGCCCTGACTTGAAAGAGATTATCTCTGATATCACTGGGGGTAAGGGCCACGCCCTTCCTCAGGATAGGCCTTTCAAGGCAAAAAATAGACCTAATTTTCGTCCCTTTCGTAAAAACGGACCAGCCCAAAGTGCTACGTCCTCTAAGCAAGAGGGTAATACTTCTCAAGCCAAGCCAGCTTGGAGACCAATGCAAGGCTGGAACAAGGGAAAACAGGCCAAGAAACCTGTCACTGCTACCAAGACAGCATGAAATATTGGCCCCCGATCCGGGACCGGATCTGGTGGGGGGCAGACTCTCTCTCTTCGCTCAGGCTTGGGCAAGAGATGTTCTGGATCCTTGGGCGCTAGAAATAGTCTCCCAGGGTTATCTTCTGGAATTCAAGGGACTTCCCCCAAGGGGGAGGTTCCACAGGTCTCAGTTGTCTTCAGACCACATAAAAAGACAGGCGTTCTTACATTGTGTAGAAGACCTGTTAAAAATGGGAGTGATTCATCCTGTTCCATTAAGAGAACAAGGGACGGGGTTCTACTCCAATCTGTTCATAGTTCCCAAAAAAGAGGGAACGTTCAGACCAATCTTAGATCTCAAGATCTTAAACAAATTTCTCAAGGTCCCATCTTTCAAGATGGAAACCATTCGAACTATCCTTCCTTCCATCCAGGAAGGTCAATTCATGACCACGGTGGATTTAAAGGATGCGTATCTACATATTCCTATCCACAAGGAACATCATCGGTTCCTAAGGTTTGCATTCCTGGACAAACATTACCAGTTTGTGGCGCTTCCTTTCGGATTAGCCACTGCTCCAAGGATTTTCACAAAGGTACTAGGGTCCCTTCTAGCAGTACTAAGACCAAAGGGCATTGCAGTAGTACCTTACCTGGACGACATTCTGATTCAAGCGTCGTCCCTCCCTCGAGCAAAGGCTCACACGGACATCGTCCTGGCCTTTCTCAGATCTCACGGCTGGAAAGTGAACGTGGAAAAGAGTTCTCTATCCCCGTCAACAAGGGTTCCCTTCTTGGTAACAATTATAGACTCCTCAGAAATGAGGATTTTTCTAACAGAGGCCAGAAAGTCAAAGCTTCTGGACTCTTGTCGGATACTTCATTCCGTTCCTCTTCCTTCCGTAGCTCAGTGCATGGAAGTGATCGGGTTGATGGTAGCGGCAATGGACATAGTTCCTTTTGCGCGCATTCATCTAAGACCATTACAACTGTGCATGCTCAGTCAGTGGAATGGGGACTATACAGACTTGTCTCCAAAGATACAAGTAAATCAGAGGACCAGAGACTCACTCCGTTGGTGGCTGTCCCTGGACAACCTGTCACGAGGGATGACATTCCGCAGACCAGAGTGGGTCATTGTCACGACCGACGCCAGTCTGATGGGCTGGGGCGCGGTCTGGGGATCCCTGAAAGCTCAGGGTCTTTGGTCTCGGGAAGAATCTCTTCTACCGATAAATATTCTGGAACTGAGAGCGATATTCAATGCTCTCAAGGCTTGGCCTCAGCTAGCGAGGACCAAGTTCATTCGGTTTCAATCAGACAACATGACGACTGTTGCGTACATCAACCATCAGGGGGGAACAAGGAGTTCCCTAGCGATGGAAGAAGTGACCAAGATTATTCTATGGGCGGAGTCTCACTCCTGCCACCTGTCTGCTATCCACATCCCGGGAGTGGAAAATTGGGAAGCGGATTTTCTGAGTCGTCAGACATTGCATCCGGGGGAGTGGGAACTCCATCCGGAAATCTTTGCCCAAGTCACTCAACTATGGGGCATTCCAGACATGGATCTGATGGCCTCTCGTCAGAACTTCAAAGTTCCTTGCTACGGGTCCAGATCCAGGGATCCCAAGGCGGCTCTAGTGGATGCACTAGTAGCACCTTGGACCTTCAAACTAGCTTATGTGTTCCCGCCGTTTCCTCTCATCCCCAGGCTGGTAGCCAGGATCAATCAGGAGAGGGCGTCGGTGATCTTGATAGCTCCTGCGTGGCCACGCAGGACTTGGTATGCAGATCTGGTGAATATGTCATCGGCTCCACCTTGGAAGCTACCTTTGAGACGAGACCTTCTTGTTCAGGGTCCGTTCGAACATCCGAATCTGGTTTCACTCCAGCTGACTGCTTGGAGATTGAACGCTTGATTTTATCGAAGCGAGGTTTCTCAGATTCTGTTATCGATACTCTTGTTCAGGCCAGAAAGCCTGTAACTAGAAAGATTTACCACAAAATTTGGAAAAAATATATCTGTTGGTGTGAATCTAAAGGATTCCCTTGGGACAAGGTTAAGATTCCTAGGATTCTATCCTTCCTTCAAGAAGGATTGGAAAAAGGATTATCGGCAAGTTCCCTGAAGGGACAGATTTCTGCCTTGTCGGTGTTACTTCACAAAAAACTGGCAGCTGTGCCAGATGTTCAAGCCTTTGTTCAGGCTCTGGTTAGAATCAAGCCTGTTTACAAACCTTTGACTCCTCCTTGGAGTCTCAATTTAGTTCTTTCAGTTCTTCAGGGGGTTCCGTTTGAACCCTTACATTCCGTTGATATTAAGTTATTATCTTGGAAAGTTTTGTTTTTAGTTGCAATTTCTTCTGCTAGAAGAGTTTCAGAATTATCTGCTCTGCAGTGTTCTCCTCCTTATCTGGTGTTCCATGCAGATAAGGTGGTTTTACGTACTAAACCTGGTTTTCTTCCAAAAGTTGTTTCTAACAAAAACATTAACCAGGAGATTATCGTACCTTCTCTGTGTCCGAAACCAGTTTCAAAGAAGGAACGCTTGTTGCACAATTTGGATGTTGTTTGCGCTCTAAAATTCTATTTAGATGCTACAAAGGATTTTAGACAAACATCTTCCTTGTTTGTTGTTTACTCAGGTAAAAGGAGAGGTCAAAAAGCAACTTCTACCTCTCTCTCTTTTTGGATTAAAAGCATCATCAGATTGGCTTACGAGACTGCCGGACGGCAGCCTCCCGAAAGAATCACAGCTCATTCCACTAGGGCTGTGGCTTCCACATGGGCCTTCAAGAACGAGGCTTCTGTTGATCAGATATGTAGGGCAGCGACTTGGTCTTCACTGCACACTTTTACCAAATTTTACAAGTTTGATACTTTTGCTTCTTCTGAGGCTGTTTTTGGGAGAAAGGTTTTGCAAGCCGTGGTGCCTTCCATTTAGGTGACCTGATTTGCTCCCTCCCTTCATCCGTGTCCTAAAGCTTTGGTATTGGTTCCCACAAGTAAGGATGACGCCGTGGACCGGACACACCTATGTTGGAGAAAACAGAATTTATGTTTACCTGATAAATTTCTTTCTCCAACGGTGTGTCCGGTCCACGGCCCGCCCTGGTTTTTTAATCAGGTCTGATAATTTATTTTCTTTAACTACAGTCACCACGGTACCATATGGTTTCTCCTATGCTATTATTCCTCCTTAACGTCGGTCGAATGACTGGGGTAGGCGGAGCCTAGGAGGGATCATGTGACCAGCTTTGCTGGGCTCTTTGCCATTTCCTGTTGGGGAAGAGAATATCCCACAAGTAAGGATGACGCCGTGGACCGGACACACCGTTGGAGAAAGAAATTTATCAGGTAAACATAAATTCTGTTTTATGTAAGAACTTACCTGATAAATTCATTTCTTTCATATTGGCCAGAGTCCATGAGGCCCACCCTTTTTATGGTGGTTATGAATTTTTTTTATAAAGCACAATTATTCCAAATTCCTTTGTTGATGCTTTTTACTCCTTTCTTTATCACCCCACTACTTTGCTATTCGTTAAACTGAATTGTGGGGTGTGGTGAGGGGTGTATTTATAGGCATTTTGAGGTTTGGGAAACATTGCCCCTCCTGGAAGGATTGTATATCCCATACGTCCCTAGCTCATGGACTCTTGCCAATTACATGAAAGAAATTAATTTATCAGGTAAGTTCTTACATAAATTATGTTTTCTACTCTGGCTAAGAGAGCTACAATCCCTATAGAGGATAGCTGCTCCTTTAAGGATCCTTTGGACAAAAAGCAGGAAGCTTATTTGAAGATTATGTATGTTCATCAAGGTCTTCAATGGCAACCTGCAGTTTGTATTGCCACAGTAGCAAGTGCGGCATCTTATTGGTGCAACGCCTTGTCTGAATCTTGGAGTAGGGTCAGGATTCCTAGAATTCTTTTCTCCAGGAAGGTCTGGAGAAAAAGATGTCAGTCAGTTCTCTGAAAAGTTCAGATTTCTGCATTATCTATTTTGTTACACAAGCATCTGGTGGATGTAACAGATGTTCAATCTTTTAGTCAGGCCCTGGTCAGAATCAGGCCTGTGTTTAAACCTGTTGCTTCTCCTTGGAGCCTTAATATTGTTCTTAAAGTTTTACAGTTGCTCTCTTCTGCTCTGAGAATTTTGGAACTCTCGGCTTTGCAGTGTGATTCGCCTTACCTTATCTTTCATGCGGATAGGATGGTTCTTCATACTAAATTGGGGTTTCTTCCTAAAGTGGTTTTGGATAGAAATATTAATCAGGAAATTGTTGTTTCTTCTCTCTGTCCCAATCCTCCTCATAAAGAACGTTTGTTGCACAACTTGGATGTTGTGCGTGCTCTAAAATTCTACCTACAGTCGACTAAGGATTTTCGCCAGTCTTCTGTCCTGTTTTTTTTCTCAGGAAAGCGTAAGGGTCAGAAAGTTACCTCTACTTCTTTCCCTCTGGTTGAGAAGTATGATTAGTTTTGCTTATGAGACTGCTGGACAGCAACCTCCTGAGAGAAGTACAGCTCATTCCACTAGGGCTGTCTCCTCTTCTTGGGCTTTCAAAGATGAAGCTTCTGTGGAACAGCTTTGCAAGGCTGCAACTTGGTCCTTTCTGCATACTTTTTCTAAATGTTATTTCTTTTGCCTCGGCTGAGGCCTCTTTTGGGAGAAAGGTTCTTCAAGCAGTGGTGCCTTCTGTTTAGGTCTGCCTGTCTTGTTCTCCATCCCTTGTTCTCCCTCCTTTGTTCTCCCTCCCTGTTCATTCTGTGTCCTCTAGCTTGGGTGTTGGTTCCCACTAGTAATTGAATGACGTTGTGAGCTCTCCATATCTTGGGAAAGAAAATAAAATGTATGCTTACCTGATAAATTTCTTTCTTTTTGGATATAGAGAGTCTACGACCCCACCCTTTAATAAGAGTTAATTTTGACTAAACCTCAGGCACCTCTACACCTTTGTGTTATTCCTTTTCCATTTCCCTTTGGTCGAATGACTGGGGATTATGGGTAGGGTTGTGACATTTAACAGCTTTGCTGTGGTGCTCTTTGCCTCCTCCTGCAGGCCAGGTGTGATATTCCCACTAGTAATTGAATGACGTTGTGGACTCTCCATGTCCGGAATTTTTTTTTTATTAGGTAAGCATAAACTTTGTTTTTCGCATACTCCCAACCGATCTGCTGCGTTCCACCAGGGATATGCGTACCACAGGTTGGGAACCCCTGGGCTATATAAATGGATCTACAAAACCATTTATGCAAAGAAAAATCTAGTGTATAATGTCCCTTTTAAGAAAGTTTACTATGCAATCTTACCATATTTTACTGAAATCTCATGAGATCACAGCAAAGCAATGCGTAACATCAGCACTGCTGATGCTGATTGGCTATTGGTTTTGCTGATGTATATCTTTTCACAGAGCACTTACTAGTGTGAGCTGAAGAAACTGGTAAAATATCTCTCTTTTTTACATAGAGATGTTCAGGTGATATTTTCATTACAGCTTTTTATAGTTTTGCTGTATCACTTTCAAGTGATTTTATTGTAATTTAACTCTGAAAATTGCTGGTTTGCTAAATTCCACTTTCTATAAAGTAATAGGAGTCACCATCTTTCAACCTTTTCCTCTTATATCGCACTCCGGAGAACAATTAGGGACAGATATAAATTTGGCCATAGAAGATACTGTCTAAACAATGAGCTGTGGAGCATCATATCATCTGTTTTCACACAGCCTTGTTTGCACAAAACCTTTTAAATTGTATATTTTATACCTGTCACTAATTGTTCTCAGCAGAAGACAGAGATACATAGAAAACTTGTTCAAACATGATAGTGCCCCTTACTTAAAGAAACTAGAGTAGTTTATGGAAACTTAATCTTTACACTTAGTCTGCATATAACAATGCTAGCCACAGTTTGGCTATTGAAAAATAATTGCAGTAAAAAGGATGTTAATTTTGGTTTTAAAATGTTAAGAACCTGCTTATATGTTCTATAGCAACACAACAGAAATGTGTTTACTGTCTCTTTTAATAGCCTAGCTCCTAAGTATTGGCAAGGATGTAAGGTTTAAGCAAGATAGCTTTCGGTATTCACTAATATTTATATTTGGAGAATTCATACTGTTTGTTCTAGTGGTACGTTTTTTCTAAAAAAAAAAAAATGGCAAACTCTTTCCATGATCTTGGTTTCTGTATATTTATTAAGCTGTCTTTATTGAACACTGGGAATATGCCCTCTTTATCGTCTTAGTGTATCTAAGTAATTGTTTTCCATAGTTTATATCTATCCTTTCTGTTTTCACCCAAGAATTCACCAGGTCAACGTCCAGCATTCAGAAATAGAGAAAATCTGACAAGACCACCTGATTTTGGGAGTAAGCCTGCAACATCTATACCAAGATATTATTTAAGGAGGTGAGATTTTTGCTATATATTGTATTTGTTTTCTGTGTGTGTGTATTTAAGAGTAAGTAGCCATTTTTTTCTTTATTAAATGTGCTGGGGGGAAAAAAATACTTCTGATGCTTATTGTGTTTGTGTGTCATCAATAGAACTGTGGGAGTTGAAAAAGCCTTTTACCAACCTCTCTAATCACGGGTGCTGCCATGTTAAACTGCAGGTATCTGATAGAGATTTGTTACTTATTTGTAAAAGGTCAGCACTAGAATGTAGTGAAAGATAGATTTCAATATGACAGCACACATGACTGGAGAGAGGTGGGGAATAACTTCAATACTATGCTTAGAATTTTATTAAGTTTTTAATGCCCCTTTTAAAGGGCCACTAAATACAGTATAATTTCTTAATTAATACATAATTACAAAAAACAACTAGTTGCCTGAATTTCAAATGTGGAGTAGATTTCTTTCATTTAAGGGACACTGAACCCCAATTTTTTTTTTGTGTGATTCAGATAGAGAATGCAATTTTAAGCAACTTTAGAATTGACTCCTATTATCAAATTTTCTTTATTCTCTTCGTATCTTTATTAAAAATGCAAGAATATAAGTTTAGATGCCGGCCCATTTCTTTCATGTAATTAGCAAGAGTCCATGAGCTAGTGACGTATGGGACATACATTCCCACCAGGAGGGGCAAAGTTTCCCAACCTCAAAATGCCCACAACAAGCCCCCCACCACACCCACAATTCAGTTTAAAAAGGACTATTTTGCCTTTTGTTCAGCAAGGGCATTATATGTCTACAATAGACTTACAGGATGCATATCTTCATATTCCAATTCATCCGGACCACTATCAGTTCTTGAGATTCTCTTTTTTAGACAAGCATTACCAATTTGTTGCTCTTCCTTTTGGCCTAGCAACAGCTCCAAGGATCTGTTCAAAGGTTCTCGGTGCCCTTCTCTCTATAATCAGGGAGCAGGGTATTGCGGTATTTCCTTATTTGGACGATATCTTGGTACTTGCTCAGTCTTTACATTCTGCAGAATCTCACATGAATCAACTTGTGTTGTTTCTTCAAAGACGTGGTTAGAGGATCAATTTACCAAAGAGTTTCTTGATTCCCCAGACAAGGGTAACCTTTTTGGGATTCCAAATAGATTCAGTGTCCATGGCTTTGTCTCTAACAGAAAAGAGACGTCTGAAAAAGGTTTCAGCTTGACGAAACCTTCAGTCTCAATTATTCCCTTCGGTAGCTTTGTGCATGGAAATTTTAGGTCTCATGACTGCAGCATCGGACGCAATCCCCTTTGCTCGTTTTCACATGAGACCTCTACAGCTTTGTATGCTGAACCAATGGTGCAGGGATTATACAAAGATATCACAATTAATATCCTTAAATCCCAATGTTCGATCTTCTCTGACTTGGTGGTTGGATCACCATCGTTTAGTTCAAGGGGCCTCCTTTGTTCGTCCAACCTGGACTGTGATCTCAACAGATGCGAGTCTTTCAGGTTGAGGAGCTGTATGGGGATCTCTGACAGCGCAGGGGGTTTGGGAATCTCAGGAGGCGAGATTACCAATCAACATTTTGGAACTCCGTGCGATTTTCAGAGCTCTTCAGTTCTGGCCTCTTCTGAAGAGAGAATCGTTTGTTTTCAGACAGACAATGTCACAACCGTGGCATATGTCAATCATCAAGGGGGGACTCACAGTCCTCCGGCTATGAGAGATGTATCCCGGATACTTGCATGGGCGGAATCAAGCTCCTCCTGTCTAATTTCTGCGGTTCACATCCCAGATATAGACAATTGGGAAGCGGATTATCTCAGTCGCCAGACGTTACATCCGGGCGAATGGTCTCTTCCCAGAGGTTTTTCTTCAGATTGTTCAAATCTGGAGACTTCCAGAAATAGATCTGATGGCTTCTCATCTAAACAAGAAACTTCCCAGGTATCTGTCCAGATCCAGGGATCCTCAGGCGGAAGCAGTGGACGCGTTGTCACTTCCTTGGAATTATCAACCTGCTTATATCTTTCCGCCTCTAGTTCTTCTTCCATAAGTGATTTCCAAAATCCTAATGGAGCGTTCATTTGTACTGCTGGTAGCTCCAGCATGGCCACACAGGTTTTGGTATGCGGATCTCGTTTGTGTGGCAAGTTGCCAACCTTGGACACTTCCGTTAAGGTCTGACCTTCTGTCTCAAGGCCCATTTTTCCATCAGGATCTCAAATCATTAAATTTGGAAGTATGGTGATTGAACGCCTAATACTTAGTCATAGAGGTTTCTCTGACTCAGTGATTAATACTATGTTACAGACTCTTTAATCTGTGTCTAGAAAGATCTATTACCGAGTCTGGAAGATTTACATTTCATGGTGTTCTTCTCATAAATTTTCTTGCCATTCTTTTAGAATTCCTAGAATTTTACAATTTCTTCAAGATGGTTTGGATTAGGGTTTGTCTGAAAGTTCTTTGGAAGGACAAATCTCTGCTCTTTCTGTTCTTTTTCACAGAAAGATTGCTAATCATCCTGATATTCATTGTTTTGTACAGGCTTTGGTTCGTATCAAGCCTGTCATTAAGTCAATCTCTCCTTCTTGGAGTCTCAATTTGGTTCTGAAGACTTTGCAGGCTCCTCCGTTGTGAATTCTAACAACATTAGTAGAGAAATTGTTGTTCCTTCATTGTGTCCTAATCCTAAGAATTCTCTGGAGAGATCTTTACATTCTTTGGATGTAGTAAGAGCTTTGAAATATTATGTTGAAGCTACTAAAGATTTCAGAAAGACTTCTAGTCTATTTGTTATCTTTTCTGGTTCTAGGAAAGGTCAGAAGGCTTCTACCATTTCTTTGGCATCTTGGTTTAAATCTTTGATTCATCATGCTTATGTGGAGTCGGGTAAAACCCTGTCTCAAAGGATTAAGGCTCATTCTACTAGGTCAGTTTCTACTTCCTGGGCTTTTAGGAATGAAGCTTCTGTTGATCAGATTTGCAAAGCAACAACTTGGTCTTCTTTGCATACTTTTACTAAATTCTACCATTTTGATGTTTTCTCTTCTTCTGAAGCAGTTTTTGGTAGAAAAGTACTTCAGCCAGCAGTTTCAGTTTGATTCTTCTGCTTATGATTTCGTTTTTTTTCTTTATAAGATTAAAACTTTTTGTTTTGGGTTGTGGATTATTTTTTCAGTGGAATTGGCTGTTTTTATTTTATCCCTCCCTCTCTAGTGACTCTTGCTTGGAAGTTCCACATCTTGGGTATCTGCTATCCCATACGTCACTAGCTCATGGACTCTTGCTTATTACATGAAAGAAAACATAATTTATGTAAGAACTTACCTGATAAATTCATTTCTTTCATATTAGCAAGAGTCCATGAGGCCCACCCTTTTTTGTGGTGGTTATGATTTTTTTGTATAAAGCACAATTATTCCAATTCCTTATTTTTTATGCTTTCGCTCCTTTCTTATCACCCCACTTCTTGGCTATTCGTTAAACTGAATTGTGGGTGTGGTGGGGGGCGTGTTTGTGGGCATTTTGAGGTTTGGGAAACTTTGCCCCTCCTGGTGGGAATGTATGTCCCATACGTCACTAGCTCATGGACTCTTGCTAATATGAAAGAAATGAATTTATCAGGTAAGTTCTTACATAAATTATGTTTTTTGGTGAATAACCTGGGTTTTTCTTGCTGATTGGTGGATAAATTCATCCACCAATAAAAGTGCTGTCCAGAGTCCTGAACAAAAAAAAAAAGAAAAAAAAAAAAGCTTAGATGCCTTCTTTTTCAAATAAAGTGTACAAAGAAAAATTGATATTAGGAGTAAATTAGAAAGTTGCTTAAAATGGCATGCTCTATCTGAATCACAAAAGAAAACATTTGGGTTCAGTGTCCCTTTTAAGTGGGGAGAGTCCACTAGTCATCATATGTGGGATAACCACTAGAAGACAAAAATTCCCAAACTATCAAGAGCTTTTAATCACTCCACTTTATTGTCCACTGCAGTCTTATTTTTGCCTCTGCAGGAGAAGTTGAAAACGTGAGGGGGTTCTCAGACAAACTTGAGACCCATTATCTCCCTCAGATAGCCGGGAATAGGATGATTGGTTTTTTATTTTTTCATGATTCAAATAGAGAATGACATTTTAACCCCTTAACGACCTTCGCAGTACCCTGTGCGAGTGGGGCACAGCAGAAATAAATTTGCAGAGTTACCGATGCAAAGAAGGCCACTCTGTGGCCCTCTCTGCATCGGACAGCGGTGGTGCCGATCATTGGTGGGTGAGAGGCTAAGGAGGGAGGCGGGTGGGCAGCCCATCACGGGAGGAGGGCGGGGTTGTGTGGGACCGCTCGGCCACGCTACAGGGAATAAAAAAAAACTTAAAAAACAAACAAAATCTGCGTTATTGAGGGGGGAAGGAGGGAGTAGGGGCAGTGAGGGGGGATCTCATGTGGGATCCGTTAACGAAAAGGGATCTGGGAGGGGGTAGGGTATTGAGGGGGGCAGCTACACTACAAAAAAAATAGGTATTTTATTATTTCCTTCTTTATATGAGGAGAGTCCACGGCATCATTTCTTACTGTCGGGAAATACTGAACCTGGCCACCAGGAGGAGGCAAAGAAACCCCAGCCAAAGGCTTAAATACTCCCCCTACTTCCCTCATATCCCAGTCATTCTTTGCCTTTTTTGTCACAGGAGAAGATCATTCTAAATCTCTTTTTCTTCTTCAATCTCATGGATGGAAGATAAACTTAGAAAAGAGTTCTCTAATTCCCAGTGCCAGAGTGGAATTCCTTGGTACTAATAATAAACAACATATACATGAGGATATTCCTTACAGACCAGAGATGTTACAAGCTAACTTCCACTTGTCTTGCCTTCCAGATCTCCTTAAGGCCCTCTGTGGCTCGGTGTATGGAGGTGATTGGTCTCATGGTGTCCAGCATGGACATAATTCCTTTTGCCAGATTCCATCTCAGACCACTTCAGCTGTGCATGCTGAGACAGTGGAACAGATTTCTCTGGACAACCGGTCGAGAGAATCGCTCTCCTGGTGGCTCTGTCCAGATCACCTGTCCCAAGGGACATCCTTAAGACCATCCTGGGAGATTGTGACTATGGGCACAAGTCTATCAGGAATGGGGAGCTGTTTGGGGTGCCAGGAAGGCACAGGGCCTGTGGACTCGAGTAATCCCTCCTCCCGATCAACATTCTAGAACTTTGAGCAATCTTCACTGCTCTGAAGGCTTGGCCTCTTCTGGGTTCGTCCCAGTTTATTAGATTCCAATCAGACAACATAACCTCAGTGACTTACATCAACCATCAGGGGGGAATAAGAAGCTCCCTAGCAATGAGGAAAGTATCTTGCATTCTGGAATGGGCAGAGGCCCACAACTGCTCGCTGTCAGAGATCCGCATTCCGGGTGTGGACAACAGGGAAGCTGATTTCCTCAGCAGACAATCCTTTCATCCAGGGGAATGGTCTCTCCATTCTGAGGTGTTTGCGGATATTTGCAACAAATGGGGGATGCCGGATATAGATCTCATGGGGTCCCGGCTCAATTCCCAGCTACCCAGATATGTTGCGGTCCAGGGATCCTCAAGCGGAGCTAATAGACGCATTAGCAGTGCCTTGCAGGTTCGATCTGATTTACATTTTCCCGCCTTTACCACTTCTTCCTCTTGTAGTGGCCCGCATCAAGCAGGAGCAGGCATCAGTGATACTGATTGCTCTATCGTGGCTGCGAAGGATGTGGTTCGCGGACCTGATACGGATGTCTTCATCTCCTCTGTGGAAGTTAACCTTGTTGCAGGGATCTGCTGGAACAGGGTCCTTTTGTTCATCAAAATCTAGATTCTCTGAGGCTGATTGTGTGGAGATTGAACGCTTAGTTCTAGCCAAGAGAGGTTTCTCTGAGAGGGTTGTTGACACACTCAGGCTTGTAAGCCTGTTACTTGTCTCATCTATCATAAGGTGTGGAGAGCTTACTTATTCTGGTGTGAAGAGCGTGGTTTAGCCTGGCATAAGGTTAAAGCTATAAAGCAACTAGGATAGGGGAAAAGATGGGACAAGAAAGAGATTAGCTAGCACTCATTCTTATTACTAAGGTAACTAGGCTGAATAAATCGTCTCACATCGTGTGTAATTTTAAGTTACTTTAAATATTAAACTTTAATATTAAAAATGCGACAGAGGGTAAAAAAGAACTACCCATATACGGCCACATACACTACTACCCATTACCTATAACAATAAAGATGATAAAACTAGACTAGAACCGCTGCATACTATCCCCCTGTATTCCTGTCCAATAGCTGCATACGTCGGCTTCAGGTGCCAGGGATAGTAGAGTCAGCGGTCTAGTTTAATATAAGCACCAAACGCGTTTTGGCCTTTGCTCAGGCCTTTTCTCCAACATAGGTGTGTCCGGTCCACGGCGTCATCCTTACTTGTGGGATATTCTCTTCCCCAACAGGAAATGGCAAAGAGCCCAGCAAAGCTGGTCACATGATCCCTCCTAGGCTCCGCCTACCCCAGTCATTCTCTTTGCCGTTGTACAGGCAACATCTCCACGGAGATAGCTTAGAGTTTTTTAGTGTTTAACTGTAGTTTTTATTATTCAATCAAGAGTTTGTTATTTTAAAATAGTGCTGGTATGTACTATTTACTCTGAAACAGAAAAGAGATGAAGATTTCTGTTTGTAAGAGGAAAATGATTTTAGCAACCGTTACTAAAATCGATGGCTGTTCCACACAGGACTGTTGAGAGGAATTAACTTCAGTTGAGGGAACAGTGAGCAGAATTTTACTGCTTGAGGTATGACACATTCTAACAAGACGATGTAATGCTGGAAGCTGTCATTTTCCCTATGGGATCCGGTAAGCCATTTTTATTACAGACAATAAATAAGGGCTTCACAAGGGCTTTTTAAGACTGTAGACATTTTCTGGGCTAAATCGATTCATATATAAACATATTTAGCCTTGAGGAATCATTTTAATCTGGGTATTTTGTAAAATAATATCGGCAGGCACTGTTTTGGACACCTTATTCTCTAGGGGCTTTCCCTAATCATAGGCAGAGTCTCATTTTCGCGCCGGTATTGCGCACTTGTTTTTGAGAAGCATGACATGCAGTCGCATGTGTGAGGAGCTCTGATACATAGAAAAGACTTTCTGAAGGCGTCATTTGGTATCGTATTCCCCTTTGGGCTTGGTTGGGTCTCAGCAAAGCAGATACCAGGGACTGTAAAGGGGTTAAAGATAAAAACGGCTCCGGTTCCGTTATTTTAAGGGTTAAAGCTTCCAAATTTGGTGTGCAATACTTTTAAGGCTGTAAGACACTGTGGTGAAATTTTGGTGAATTTTGAACAATTCCTTCATACTTTTTCGCAATTGCAGTAATAAAGTGTGTTCAGTTTAAAATTTAAAGTGACAGTAACGGTTTTATTTTAAAACGTTTTTTGTACTTTATCAAGTTTATGCCTGTTTAACATGTCTGAACTACCAGATAGACTGTGTTCTGAATGTGGGGAAGCCAAGGTTCCTTCTCATTTAAATAGATGTGATTTATGTGACACAAAATTTAGAGAAAATGATGCCCAAGATGATTCCTCAAGTGAGGGGAGTAAGCATGGTACTGCATCATCCCCTCCTTCGTCTACACCAGTCTTGCCCACTCAGGAGGCCCCTAGTACATCTAGCGCGCCAATACTCCTTACTATGCAACAATTAACGGCTGTAATGGATAATTCTATCAAAAACATTTTAGCCAAAATGCCCACTTATCAGCGTAAGCGCGACTGCTCTGTTTTAGATAATACTGAAGAGCATGAGGACGCTGATGATATTGTTTCTGAAGGGCCCCTACACCAGTCTGAGGGGGCCAGGGAGGTTTTGTCTGAGGGAGAAATTTCAGATTCAGGGAAAATTTCTCAACAAGCTGAACCTGATGTGATTACATTTAAATTTAAGTTGGAACATCTCCGCGCTCTGCTTAAGGAGGTGTTATCCACTCTGGATGATTGTGAGAATTTGATCATCCCAGAGAAACTATGTAAAATGGACAAGTTCCTAGAGGTCCCGGGGCCCCCAGAAGCTTTTCCTATACCCAAGCGGGTGGCGGACATTGTAAATAAAGAATGGGAAAGGCCCGGTATACCTTTCGTCCCTCCCCCCATATTTAAAAAATTGTTTCCTATGGTCGACCCCAGAAAGGACTTATGGCAGACAGTCCCCAAGGTCGAGGGGGCGGTTTCTACTTTAAACAAACGCACCACTATACCCATAGAAGATAGTTGTGCTTTCAAAGATCCTATGGATAAAAAATTAGAAGGTTTGCTTAAAAAGATGTTTGTTCAGCAAGGTTACCTTCTACAACCAATTTCATGCATTGTCCCTGTCACTACAGCCGCGTGTTTCTGGTTCGATGAGCTAGAAAAGGCGATCACTAGTGATTCTCCTCCTTATGAGGAGATTATGGACAGAATCCGTGCTCTCAAATTGGCTAATTCTTTCACCCTAGACGCCACTTTGCAATTGGCTAGGTTAGCGGCGAAAAATTCTGGGTTTGCTATTGTGGCGCGCAGAGCGCTTTGGTTGAAATCTTGGTCAGCGGATGCGTCTTCCAAGAACAAATTGCTTAACATTCCTTTCAAGGGGAAAAAGCTGTTTGGCCCTGACTTGAAAGAGATTATCTCTGATATCACTGGGGGTAAGGGCCACGCCCTTCCTCAGGATAGGTCTTTCAAGGCCAAAAATAAACCTAATTTTCGTCCCTTTCGTAGAAACGGACCAGCCCCAAGTGCTACGTCCTCTAAGCAAGAGGGTAATACTTCTCAAGCCAAGCCAGCCTGGAGACCAATGCAAGGCTGGAACAAGGGAAAGCAGGCCAAGAAACCTGCCACTGCTACCAAGACAGCATGAAATGTTGGCCCCCGATCCGGGACCGGATCTGGTGGGGGGCAGACTCTCTCTCTTCGCTCAGGCTTGGGCAAGAGATGTTCTGGATCCTTGGGCACTAGAAATAGTCTCCCAAGGTTATCTTCTGGAATTCAAGGGGCTTCCCCCAAGGGGGAGGTTCCACAGGTCTCAATTGTCTTCAGACCACATAAAAAAAAAACAGGCATTCTTACATTGTGTAGAAGACCTGTTAAAAATGGGAGTGATTCATCCTGTTCCATTAGGGGAACAAGGGATGGGGTTCTACTCCAATCTGTTCGTAGTTCCCAAAAAAGAGGGAACATTCAGACCAATCTTAGATCTCAAGATCCTAAACAAGTTTCTCAAGGTTCCATCGTTCAAAATGGAAACCATTCGAACAATTCTTCCTTCCATCCAGGAAGGTCAATTCATGACCACGGTGGATTTAAAGGATGCGTATCTACATATTCCTATCCACAAGGAACATCATCGGTTCCTAAGGTTCGCATTCCTGGACAAGCATTACCAGTTCGTGGCACTTCCTTTCGGATTAGCCACTGCTCCAAGGATTTTCACAAATATACTAGGGTCCCTTCTAGCGGTGCTAAGACCAAGGGGCATTGCAGTAGTACCTTACTTGGACGACATTCTGATTCAAGCGTCGTCCCTTCCTCAAGCAAAGGCTCACACGGACATAGTCCTGGCCTTTCTCAGATCTCACGGATGGAAAGTGAACGTAGAAAAGAGTTCTCTATCTCCGTCAACAAGGGTTCCCTTCTTGGGAACAATAATAAACTCCTTAGAAATGAGGATTTTTCTGACAGAGGCCAGAAAAACAAAACTTCTAAACTCTTGTCAAATACTTCATTCCGTTCCTCTTCCTTCCATAGCGCAGTGCATGGAAGTAATAGGTTTGATGGTAGCGGCAATGGACATAGTTCCTTTTGCGCGCATTCATCTAAGACCATTACAACTGTGCATGCTCAGTCAGTGGAATGGGGACTATACAGACTTGTCTCCGACGATACAAGTAAATCAGAGGACCAGAGATTCACTCCGTTGGTGGCTGTCCCTGGACAACCTGTCACAAGGGATGAACTTCCGCAGGCCAGAGTGGGTCATTGTCACGACCGACGCCAGTCTGATGGGCTGGGGCGCGGTCTGGGGACCCCTGAAAGCTCAGGGTCTTTGGTCTCGGGAAGAATCTCTTCTACCGATAAATATTCTGGAACTGAGAGCGATACTCAATGCTCTCAAGGCTTGGCCTCAGCTAGCAAAGGCCAAGTTCATACGGTTTCAATCAGACAACATGACGACTGTTGCGTACATCAACCATCAGGGGGGAACAAGGAGTTCCCTGGCGATGGAAGAAGTGACCAAAATCATTCAATGGGCGGAGACTCACTCCTGCCACCTGTCTGCAATCCACATCCCAGGAGTGGAAAATTGGGAAGCGGATTTTCTGAGTCGTCAGACATTACATCCGGGGGAGTGGGAACTCCATCCGGAAATCTTTGCCCAAATTACTCAACTGTGGGGCATTCCAGACATGGATCTGATGGCCTCTCGTCAGAACTTCAAGGTTCCTTGCTACGGGTCCAGATCCAGGGATCCCAAGGCGACTCTAGTAGATGCACTAGTAGCACCTTGGACCTTCAAACTAGCTTATGTATTCCCGCCGTTTCCTCTCATCCCCAGGCTGGTAGCCAGGATCAATCAGGTGAGGGCATCGGTGATCTTGATAGCTCCTGCGTGGCCACGCAGGACTTGGTATGCAGATCTGGTGAATATGTCATCGGCTCCACCATGGAAGCTACCTTTGAGACGAGACCTTCTTGTTCAAGGTCCGTTCGAACATCCGAATCTGGTCTCACTCCAACTGACTGCTTGGAGATTGAACGCTTGATCTTATCAAAGCGAGGGTTCTCAGATTCTGTTATTGATACTCTTGTTCAGGCCAGAAAGCCTGTAACTAGAAAAATTTACCACAAAATATGGAAAAAATATATCTGTTGGTGTGAATCTAAAGGATTCCCTTGGGACAAGGTAAAAATTCCTAAGATTCTATCCTTTCTTCAAGAAGGATTGGAGAAAGGATTATCTGCAAGTTCCTTGAAGGGACAGATTTCTGCCTTGTCTGTGTTACTTCACAAAAAGCTGGCAGCTGTGCCAGATGTTCAAGCCTTTGTTCAGGCTCTGGTTAGAATCAAGCCTGTTTACAAACCTTTGACTCCTCCTTGGAGTCTCAACTTAGTTCTTTCAGTTCTTCAGGGGGTTCCGTTTGAACCCTTACATTCCGTTGATATTAAGTTATTATCTTGGAAAGTTTTGTTTTTGGTTGCAATTTCTTCTGCTAGAAGAGTTTCAGAATTATCTGCTCTGCAGTGTTCTCCTCCTTATCTGGTGTTCCATGCAGATAAGGTGGTTTTACGTACTAAACCTGGTTTTCTTCCGAAAGTTGTTTCTAACAAAAACATTAACCAGGAGATAGTCGTGCCTTCTTTGTGTCCGAATCCAGTTTCAAAGAAGGAACGTTTGTTGCACAATTTGGATGTTGTTCGCGCTCTAAAATTCTATTTAGATGCTACAAAGGATTTTAGACAAACATCTTCCTTGTTTGTTGTTTATTCTGGTAAAAGGAGAGGTCAAAAAGCAACTTCTACCTCTCTCTCTTTTTGGATTAAAAGCATCATCAGATTGGCTTATGAGACTGCCGGACGGCAGCCTCCTGAAAGAATCACAGCTCATTCCACTAGGGCTGTGGCTTCCACATGGGCCTTCAAGAACGAGGCTTCTGTTGATCAGATATGTCGGGCAGCGACTTGGTCTTCACTGCACACTTTTACCAAATTTTACAAGTTTGATACTTTTGCTTCTTCTGAGGCTATTTTTGGGAGAAAGGTTTTGCAAGCCGTGGTGCCTTCCATTTAGGTGACCTGATTTGCTCCCTCCCTTCATCCGTGTCCTAAAGCTTTGGTATTGGTTCCCACAAGTAAGGATGACGCCGTGGACCGGACACACCTATGTTGGAGAAAACAGAATTTATGTTTACCTGATAAATTACTTTCTCCAACGGTGTGTCCGGTCCACGGCCCGCCCTGGTTTTTTAATCAGGTCTGATAATTTATTTTCTTTAACTACAGTCACCACGGTATCATATGGTTTCTCCTATGCAAATATTCCTCCTTTACGTCGGTCGAATGACTGGGGTAGGCGGAGCCTAGGAGGGATCATGTGACCAGCTTTGCTGGGCTCTTTGCCATTTCCTGTTGGGGAAGAGAATATCCCACAAGTAAGGATGACGCCGTGGACCGGACACACCGTTGGAGAAAGTAATTTATCAGGTAAACATAAATTCTGTTTTTCAATGTGTATCAAATGATAGTAAACAGACAAACCGATTGCCGAAGGTTTGGGACTTATAAGTTATGTACTGCCGAAATTGGACCAATCCGAAAGCGGAATTCAATTACGCCCCCAAAATAGCCTATCAGATTGTTTCTGCCTACATGCGTCAGAGGTGTGCTCGTTGTGGGGTTGATTGTATCCAATGCAACATATTAAGCCATTTGGCCAGTCAATGCAAACTAAGGTTAAGGCTACCAGGATACTTTCCTTTCTGCCAGTTCCCTGAGGGGACATATTTCGGCCCTTTCTGTTTTGCTGCACAGGAGGCTCGCTGAGCTCCCTGACGTGCAATTTTTCGCTAAGACTCGTATTAGTATTAGACCTGTGTTTAGATCTAACGCTCCACCTTGGAGTTTGAATCTTAAGTTTTTGCAATGGGCTCAGTGTGAGCCTATGCATTCGGTTGACATTAAATTGTCCTGGAAGGTTCTCTTTCTATTGGCTATTGTGTCGGCACACAGATTTTCTGAAATGGCTGCCTTGCAATGTGAGCCTCCCTTATCTGGTGTTCCTCACTGATAAGGATGTCCTACGTACCCTCTTGGGTTTTCTACCTAAGGTGGTGTCTGATCACAACATCATTCAGAAGATTGTGGTTCCTTCCTTATGTCCTAATCCTTCTACTTAGAAGGAACTTCATAATCTGGATGTGGTTCGAGCTTTGAAGTTTTATCTTCAAGCTACCAAGGATTTTGGGCAAACTTCTTCCTTGTTTGTTATCTACTCTGGGAAGTGTAAGGGTCTGAAGGCTTCTTCGACTTCCTTATCTTTTTGGTTGTGTTATACGCTTTAGCTTAAGAGTCAGCGGGACTTGGACCTCCTCAAAGGATTACGACTTATTCCACTAGAGCGGTGACTTCCTCTTGGGCCTTTAAGAATGAGGCCTCTATGGATCAGATTTGTAAGGTGGCTACCTGGTCCTCCTTACATACTTTTTTCAAAATTCTACGAGTTTGACGTGTTTGCTTCGGCTGAAGCAGCTTTTTGAAGGCTGTGGTGCCCTCAGATAAGGGTCTGCCTTTCTTTTACCCCTCCCATTATCATTCAGTTTCCTCTAGAGCTTGGGTATAGTTTTCCCAACAGTAAGGAATGATGCTGTGGACTCTCTTCATATTAAGAAGGAAACATAAATTATGCTTACCTGATAATTTCATTTCCTTCTGTATGAGGAGAGTCCCCTGCCTGTGTACTCTGATGGGTGGACCAAAATTTGTTTCTTTCTAATGACACGGTGTGTCCATGGATCATTATCAATTGCTGTTGGGAATATCACTCCTGGCCAGCAGGAGGAGGTAAAGAGCACCACAGCTAAGCTGTTAAATATCACTCCCCTACCTACAATTCCCTGTGTCATTCTCTTTGCCTGTAGTGCAAGGAGGAGGTGAAGGTTAGGTGTCTGAGGTTTTCTTCAATCAAGATTTTATTATTTTTAGAGCAGAGTAAGCTTACTCTGTTCTTTTCTGGGGTCTAGCCTAGTCCACATCAGTCTCTTCAGTAGGGCAGTGGTGGCTTTTGAGAACTTGTGGGGCACAATCCTCACTGCGTTTTCTCAAGATTTTTCTGCCATATCCAGAAAGCCAGAGTAGGTTTACTTAGTCTTCTTTCTTTCTTCACAGGTCCATGTGAGGTAATGCTCCCTCTCAAACCATGTGAGCTGACCTGCTGCTGGACAGCACTTTCAGGTAAGTGCCATTTTTATTTGTTTGCAATGAGAATACTGGCACTTATTACAGCTAAGAGCTGTATTACATTTATGGGGACTTTATTAAACCTTCTTTTTTTTTTTTAGTCATTGTGGGCATTGAGACTGTGAGGAGTGGGATTCATGGTGGCTCAGTGATTATTTTATTTGGTAAAAACTTTTTACTGTTAGCCGTTTTTTTCAGCAGTTAAGGCTCTGTGTTTAAAAAAGGGGAACGTCCTTGCGGGTGCGGTTATGTTTTTGCGCACTTTCAGTGCGACTGAAGTGTGCTGCGCTGCTGTGACGACGTAGTCAGCTTCTCCAACTTTTATTTTCACTGCGCTGCTGTTATTTTAAGTCCGAATTGTCTCTTCTGTGTGGAAAGTCACTCCGTGAGCTACAGGACAGGTAGGCACCTCAGTAAAGTTACTAAGGTGTATAGGTAGCCTGAGGTTATTTCGTTAACGTTATTTACATCTAAAGACACAGTACACTTTTATTTTTTTTATTTTCAAATAAAGAAAAATGTTTACACTTTTTTTCTTATTTATTACACATTATGGATCAAGAGGCCTTTCAATCCAGTATCCCAGGCGAAGTAACTGCTTATCAGTTATGTTTTGATGCTCAGGTGGAACCTCCAGTTCCTTTTTGTTTCTCATGCATTGAGAGACCTTAGTTATAGAGATAAAATATTTGACCATGAGCCACCATTATCCCAGGCAAATGCTGTTCAGGTGTCTCCTGTAGCAGAAATGCCGCAGCTTTCTCCTCAAGCGTCCCATCTTTTTCAGTCTCCACATACTATTCCCTGTGTTTCCTCTGGCAATCTGGTAGGATTTTCTCTCTAAGACATTGCTTCCCAGGTATCCCTTGCGGTATCTGAAGCCTTGTCCGCTTTTCCCATATTACAGGGAAAAAGTAAAAGGAAATTTAAAGAAACGGTTACTAAGGTTTCTGATCAAGTTCTGACTATCCAGACTGTCTCTTCCCTTAAAGAGACACTGAACCCACATTTTGTCTTTTGTGATTCAGATAGAGCATGACATTTTAAGCAACTTCCTAATTTACTCCTATTATCAAATTTTCTTTATTCTCTTAATATCTTTATTTGAAATGCAAGAATGTAAGTTAAGATGCCGGCCCATTTTTGGTGAACAACCTGTGTTCTTGCTGATTGGTGGATAAATTAATCCACCAATAAAAAAGTGCTGTCCAGAGTTCTGAATAAAAAAAAGCTTAGATGCATTCTTTTTTCAAATAAAGATAACAAGAGAACGAAGAAAAATTGATAATAGGAGTAAATTAGAAAGTTGCTTAAAATTGCATGCTCTATCTGAATCACGAAAGAAAAATATTGGGTTTAGTGTCCCTTTAAGCAAGGAAGAAGACATGTCGGTAGCGTCTGAGGGGGAATTCTCAGACTCGGTGTCATTCCTTCTTCTGTTTCTGAAGTGGTATCCTTCAGATTTAAGCTAGAACACCTTTGCTTATTACTTATGGAGGTTTTAGTTATTTGGGATGACTCCGACACAACTATTGTATTCAACCCTAAAAAATCTAGTAAATCTAGTACTTTGATGTTTCCTCCCCGGTGGAGGTTTTTCCGCTTCCTGACCGTGCTACGGAGATTGCTAGAGAATGGGAAAGACCTGGTATTCCTTTTTCTCCTTCTCCTATTTTTAAGACAATATTTCCTATAGCAGACTCTATTAAGGAGTTGTGGCAGACGGGTCCTAAGGTAGAGGGAGCAATCTCTACTTTAGCTAAGAGGACTACTATTCATATAGAGGATAGTTGTTGTTTTAAGGATCCAATGGATAAAAAAATTAGAGGCTTTATTAAAAAGATGTTCACCAGGGTTTACAATAGCAGCCTGTGGCGTGTATCGCCACTGTTACCAGCGCTGCGGCTTACTTGTTTGATGTGGTCTGAATCTCTTCAAACGGATACTCCTCTTGAGGAGATCCAGGACAGGATTAAGGCTCTTAAGTTAGCCAATTCCTTCATTACAGATGCTTCATTACAGGTTATTAAACTGAGAGACAAAATTTCTGGTTTTGCAATCCTAGCTCGCAGAGCCTTGTGGTTTAAGTCCTGGTCTGCAGATGTGTCATCTAAATCTAAGCTCATGGCTATTCCTTAAAAGGGTAAAACCTTCTTTGGACCCGGTTTGACGGAAATTATTTCAGATAATACTGGAGGGAAGAGTTCTTTTCTTCCTCAAGATAAAAAGAATAAACAGGACGTCAGAATAATTTTCGTTCCTTTCGTAACTTTAAAGGAAAGTCTTCCTCCCCTTCCTTTAAACAAGATCAGACCAAGCCTTCCTGGAAGGGGAAGTCCAACCAGTCTTGGAATAAAGGAAAGCAATCTAAAAAGCCTTCAACTGATGCCATGTCAGCATGAAGGGTTGACCCCCGATCCGGGAGGGGATCTTGTAGTGGGCTGGCTTTTTTTTAATTTTTTTTCCCCAGGCTTGGATAAGAGATGTACCGGATCCCTGGGCGGTGGACATTGTCTCCCAGGGATTCAAAATAGACTTTAACTCTTTTCCTGCCAGAGGCAGGTTTCTCCTCTCCAGATTATCTGTAGACCAGATAAAAATAGAGGCGTTCTTACATTGTGTAAAGGACCTTGCCGCCCTGGGGGTAATAGTTCTAGTTCCCTTTCAGGAAAGGGGTCTGGGATTTTATTTGATTCTGTTCGTAGTTCCCAAAAGGGAGGGAACTTTTTGACCAATCCTATATCTAACATGTTTAAACAAGTTTCTCAGAGTGCCATCCTTCAAGATGGAGACTATACGCTCCATTCTTCCCTTAGTACAAGAGGGTCAGTTCATGACCACCATAGACCTAAAAGATGCATACCTTCATGTTCCCATTCACAGGGACCATCACAAGTTTCTGAGATTTGCCTTTTTGGACAATCATTTCCAGTTCATGGCCCTTCCATTCGTCCTTACAACTGCTTCCAGAATTTTTTCAAAGGTGCTGGGGGCTCGTTTAGCTGTGCTTCGATCTCGGGGCATTGCAGTGGCATCTTATCTGGACGACATTCTGGTTCAGACGCCATCTTTTCAACAAGCAGAATCTCATACAGAGATCTTATTGTTTTTTCTTTGATCCCACAGATGGAAGGTGAATCGGGAAAAAAGTTCTCTGGTTCCAGATACAAGGGCCATATTTTTGGGGACCATAATAGACTCCCTGTTAATGAAAAATTTTCTGACGAAGGTCGGAAAAAGAAAGATTTTCGACTCTTGTCTTGCCCTTCAGTCCTCTCCACGGTTGTCAGTGGCTCAATGTATGGAGGTAATCGGTCTGATGGTGGCTTCCATGGATGACATTCCGTTTGCTCGGTTCTATCTCGGACCTCTGCAGTTATGCATGCTCAGACAATGGAACGGGAACTATACGGACCTGTCTCCGCATGTAGATCTAGATTAGGCGTCAATAGAGACTCTTCTGTGGTGGCTTTCTAAGGATCATCTCTCCCAGGGTACTTGCTTCCGCAAAACCTCCTGGGTGATTGTGGATTCTCCGTGGATTCTCTCTCTCTCTCTCTCTCTCTCTCTCTCTCTCTCTCTCTATGGAGAGGGAGAGAGAGGGAGATAGAGAGAGAGAGAGGGGGAGATGGGGGGAGGGAGAGGGAGATACACACACTTATTGTCATACTGTCAGACTTTCTACTAGGTCAGTTTCTACTTCCTGGGCTTTTAGGAATGAAGCTTCTGTTGATCAGATTTGCAAAGCAGCAACTTGGTCTTCTTTGCATACTTTTACTAAATTCTACCATTTTGATGTGTTTTCTTCTTCTGAAGCAGTTTTTGGTAGAAAAGTACTTCAGGCAGCTGTTTCAGTTTGATTCTTCCGCTTATGATTTCAGTTTTTTTCATTATTTAGATTAAAACTTTTGATTTGGGTTGTGGATTATTTTTTCAGCGGAATTGGCTGTCTTTATTTTATCCCTCCCTCTCTAGTGACTCTTGCGTGGAAGTTCCACATCTTGGGTATCTGCTATCCCATACGTCACTAGCTCATGGACTCTTGCTAATTACATGAAAGAAAACATAATTTATGTTAGAACTTACCTGATAAATTCATTTCTTTCATATTAGCAAGAGTCCATGAGACCCACCCTTTTTTGTGGTGGTTATGATTTTTCTGTATAAAGCACAATTATTCCAATTCCTTATTTTTGATGCTTTCGCTCCTTTCTTATCACCCCACTTCTTGGCTATTCGTTAAACTGAATTGTGGGTGTGGTGAGGGATGTATTTATAGGCATTTTGAGGTTTGGGAAACTTTGCCCCTCCTGGTAGGAATGTATATCCCATACGTCACTAGCTCATGGACTCTTGCTAATATGAAAGAAATGAATTTATCAGGTAAGTTCTTACATAAATTATGTTTTTCACGTTTTTTTTTTTTTTTTTTCCCTCCAGATGGTTTGCTTTGCTCAAGTGAATCTCATTCAAAACATAGAATGTATAGTGATGTGCCTGGCCAAAGATTTTTTTTTTTTTTAGTGCAAAAATATAGGCACTTAAAGGGACAGTCTACACCAGAATTTGTATTGTTTTAAAAGATACATAATCCCTTTATTACCCATTTCCCAGTTTTGCATAACCAACACAGTAATAATAATATACTTTTTCATGTAATTAGCAAGAGTCCATGAGCTAGTGACGTATGGGATATACATTCCTACCAGGAGTGGCAAAGTTTCCCAAACCTTAAAATGCCTATAAATACACCCCTCACCACACCCACAATTCAGTTTTACAAACTTTTGAAGTAAGTTTGTGCTAGATTCTACGTTGATATGCGCTCCGCAGCAGGTTGGAGCCCGGTTTTCCTCTCAGCGTGCAGTGAATGTCAGAGGGATGTGAGAAGAGTATTGCCTATTTGAATGCAATGATCTCCTTCTACGGGGTCTATTTCATAGGTTCTCTGTTATCGGTCGTAGAGATTCATCTCTTACCTCCCTTTTCAGATCGACGATATACTCTTATATATACCATTACCTCTGCTGATTTTCGTTTCAGTACTGGTTTGGCTTTCTACAACATGTAGATGAGTGTCCTGGGGTAAGTAAGTAAGCTTATTTTCTGTGACACTCTAAGCTATGGTTAGGCACTTTTTTATAAAGTTCTAAATATATGTATTCAAACATTTATTTGCCTTGACTCAGGATGTTCAACATTCCTTATTTTCAGACAGTCAGTTTCATACTTAAGATAAATGCATTTGTTTCAATCATTTTTTCTTACCTTAAAAAATTTGACTTTTTCCTTGTGGGCTGTTAGGCTCGCGGGGGCTGAAAATGCTTCATTTTATTGCGTCATTCTTGGCGCGGACTTTTTTGGCGCAAACTTTTTTTTCTGTTGCGTCATTTTTTGACTTTTTTTGCGTCAAAAGTGTCGGTGTTCCGGATGTGGCGTCATTTTTGGCGCCAAAAGCATTTAGGCGCCAAATAATGTGGGCGTCTTTTTTGGCGCTAAAAAATATGGGCGTCATTTTTGTCTCCACATTATTTAAGTCTCATTATTTATTGCTTCTGGTTGCTAGAAGCTTGTTCACTGGCATTTTTTTCCCATTCCTGAAACTGTCATTTAAGGAATTTGATCAATTTTGCTAGGGATGCACCGAAATTTCGGCCACCGAAAATTTCGGCCGAAAATGGGCCTTTCCCATTTCGGCCGAAAGAGGGGAAAACCGGCCGAAAATTGCATGTTCTATTTGAAATTAAATTGACCCCTATGCACCACAAAATCAACCCCTGGCAGCAAGATTTGTATCCCTCTAAGTGTCCTCCCCCCGTGCCTCACTGACCGCAACAAGTAGTTAGAAGACGCATCTAAATTTAGCCCCGTGTGGCTGGGTAATTTCTAGGCCATATTCAACTTTAACTACATGCCCCAGAATGCCTCGCGGGTAGAGGGGGTGCGGCACTGTAGGCTGTGTTCACTAACAACTTGAAGCAGAGTGAGAGAGGGAACTTGCCGTGTCAAGTGAATTTTATGACACTTGCCTGCAGAGCCATATAGTTATACTTATAACGGATCCTCCGGTCAGTGAGTGTGTGAAAGGATCATACGTATATTTACCCTTATCTGGCTCCCTGTCTAACTGTGACTTTATTTGAAAAAGCAGCTCATTGAGTCCTGCACGATGAGTTGCTTTTTCAAATAAAGTCACGATTAGACAGGGAGCCAGATAAGGGTAAAAATACGTGTTAGCCTTTCACACATCACTGACAGGAGGATCCCTTACAAGTAACTATATGGCTCTGCAGGCAAGTGTCTTAAATTTCATCTGACACAGCAAGTTTACTGTGTAAACAGACAGAGCGGGCTGCAGCGTGGTTTCAGTACAAGCAGCTGTTACCTCTTCCTCCTGAGTCCTGCACAAGGAGCTGCTTTTACAAATGTGTCACCGCTAGACAGGGAGCCCAGTCCAGATAAGAATTAATTATATGCAATATGTAGGGGCCGTTTGCATACTGACAGGAGAACTGTAATTGTTGGGGCTACAATCCACAAGCACTGGTAATACGATCTCTTGCATTCCTCTGTGTCTCAGTAACATGCTTAACCCCAAGATGCCTGCTGTGTACCTCAATGCAGATTATTATTATGTGTGTATATGTGTATATATATATATATATATATATATACTGCTCACCTACCTACATATGCTAATATATATATTTATACTGCTCACCTACCTACATATGCTTTTATATATATATATATATATATATATATATATATATATATATATATATATATATATATATATATATATACTGCTCACCTACCTACATATGCTTATATATATATACTGCTCACCTACCTACATATGCTTATATATATATATATATATATATATATACTGCTCACCTACCTACATATGCTTATATATATATATATATATATATATATACTGCTCACCTACCTATATATGCTTATATATGTAATTACTGCTCACCTACCTACATAATTGCTTATATATATATATATATATATTACTGCTCACCTACCTACATGTGTGTGTGTGTGTGTATGTGTGTATGTATGTATGTGTATATATATATATATATATATATATATATATATATATATATATATATATATATATATATATATATATATATATATATGTATATATATAATATATATATATATATATAATATAAATATATATATATATAATATAAATATATATATAATATATATATATATATATATATATATATATATATATATATATATATATATATATAAATATATAAATATAAATATATAATAAAAAGTCTTATATTAATAATAAAATTATAGAAAAAAACTTTTAAAATCATTTGGGGGAAAAAGTCATTTTCGGTTTCGGTTTTCGGCCAAGGGCATCCTGAATTTTCGGTTTCGGTCTAGAATTTTCATTTCGGTGCATCCCTAAATTTTGCTTTATATGTTGTTTTTTCTTTTACATATTGCAAGATGTTCCACGTTGCAACTGAGTCAGAAGATACTTCAGGAAAATCGCTGCCCAGTGCTGGAGCTACCAAGCTAAGTGTATCTGCTATAAACTTTTGGTATCTGTTTCTCCAGCTGTTGTTTGTATTGCATGTCATGACAAACTTATTAATGCAGATAAAATTTCCTTTAGTACTGTTACATTACCTGTTGCTGTTCCGTCAACATCTAATTTTCAGAGTGTTCCTGATAACATAAGAGATTTTATTTTTTAAATCCATTAAGAAGGCTATGTCTGTTATTTCTCCTTCTAGTATACATAAAAGTCTTTTAAAACTTCTCTTTTTTCAGATGAATTTTTAAATGAACATCATCATTCTGATACTGATAATGGTTCTTCTGGTTCAGAGGTTTCTGTCTCAGAGGTTGATGCTGATAAATCTTTGTATTTGTTCAAGATGGAATTTATTCGTTCTTCACTTAAAGAAGTATTAATTGCATTAGAAATAGAGGATTCTGGTCCTCTTGATACTAAATCTAAACGTTTAAATAAGGTTTTTTAAATCTCCTGTAGTTATTCCAGAAGTGTTTTCTCTCCCTGATGCTATTTCTGAAGTAATTTCCAGGGAATGGAATAATTTGGGTAATTCATTTACTCCTTCTAAACGTTTAAGCAATTATATCCTGTGCCATCTGACAGATTAGAGTTTTGGGACAAAATCTCTAAGGTTAATGGGGCTGTCTCTACTCCTGCTAAACGTACTACTATTTCTATGGCAGATAGTACTTCATTTAAGGATCCTTTAGATAGGAAAATTGAATCCTTTCTAAGAAAAGCTTACTTATGTTCAGGTAATCTTCTTAGACCTGCTATATTTTTAGCGGATGTTGCTGCAGCTTCAACTTTTTGGTTAGAAGCTTTAGCGCAACAAGTAACAGATTTAATTTTATAGCATTATTATTATTCTATAACATGCTAATAATTTTATTTGTGATACCATCTTTTGATATCATTGAGTTGATGTCAGGTATATGTCTCTAGCTATTTTAGCTAGAAAAGCTTTATGGCTTAAAACTTGGAATGCTGATATGTCTTCTAAGTCAACTTTGCTTTCCCTTTCTTTCCAGGGTAATAAATTATTCGATTTTCAGTTGGATTCTATTATCTCAACTGTTACTGGAGGGAAGGGAACTTTCTCCAACATAGGTGTGTCCGGTCCACGGCGTCATCCTTACTTGTGGGATATTCTCTTCCCCAACAGGAAATGGCAAAGAGCCCAGCAAAGCTGGTCACATGATCCCTCCTAGGCTCTGCCTACCCCAGTCATTCTCTTTGCCGTTGTACAGGCAACATCTCCACGGAGATGGCTTAGTTTTTTAGTGTTTAACTGTAGTTTTTATTATTCAATCAAGAGTTTGTTATTTTAAAATAGTGCTGGTATGTACTATTTACTCAGAAACAGAAAAGAGATGAAGATTTCTGTTTGTATGAGGAAAATGATTTTAGCAACCGTTACTAAAATCCATGGCTGTTCCACACAGGACTGTTGAGAGGAATTAACTTCAGTTGGGGGAACAGTGAGCAGTCTCTTGCTGCTTGAGGTATGACACATTCTAACAAGACGATGTAATGCTGGAAGCTGTCATTTTCCCTATGGGATCCGGTAAGCCATGTTTATTAAGATAGTAAATAAGGGCTTCACAAGGGCTTATTAAGACTGTAGACTTTTTCTGGGCTAAATCGATTCATTATTAACACATATTTAGCCTTGAGGAATCATTTAATCTGGGTATTTTGATAAGATTTTATCGGCAGGCACTATTTTAGACACCTTATTCTTTAGGGGCTTTCCCAAATCATAGGCAGAGCCTCATTTTCGCGCCGGTGTTGCGCACTTGTTTTTGAGAGGCATGACATGCAGTCGCATGTGTGAGGAGCTCTGATACATAGAAAAGACTTTCTGAAGGCGTCATTTGGTATCGTATTCCCCTTTGGGCTTGGTTGGGTCTCAGCAAAGCAGATACCAGGGACTGTAAAGGGGTTAAAGTTAAAAACGGCTCCGGTTCCGTTATTTTAAGGGTTAAAGCTTCCAAATTTGGTGTGCAATACTTTTAAGGCTTTAAGACACTGTGGTGAAATTTTGGTGAATTTTGAACAATTCCTTCATATTTTTTCGCAATTGCAGTAATAAAGTGTGTTCAGTTTAAAATTTAAAGTGACAGTAACGGTTTTATTTTAAAACGTTTTTTGTACTTTGTTATCAAGTTTATGCCTGTTTAACATGTCTGAACTACCAGATAGACTGTGTTCTGAATGTGGGGAAGCCAGAGTTCCTTCTCATTTAAATAAATGTGATTTATGTGACAATGACAATAATGCCCATGATGATTCCTCAAGTGAGGGGAGTAAGCATGGTACTGCATCATTCCCTCCTTCGTCTACACGAGTCTTGCCCACTCAGGAGGCCCCTAGTACATCTAGCGCGCCAATACTCCTTACTATGCAACAATTAACGGCTGTAATGGATAATTCTGTCAAAAACATTTTAGCCAAAATGCACACTTATCAGCGTAAGCGCGACTGCTCTGTTTTAGATACTGAAGAGCATGACGACGCTGATAATAATGGTTCTGAAGGGCCCCTAAACCAGTCTGAGGGGGCCAGGGAGGTTTTGTCTGAGGGAGAAATTACAGATTCAGGGAACATTTCTCAACAAGCTGAACCTGATGTGATTACGTTTAAATTTAAGTTGGAACATCTCCGCGCTCTGCTTAAGGAGGTATTATCCACTCTGGATGATTGTGACAATTTGGTCATCCCAGAGAAGCTATGTAAAATGGACAAGTTCCTAGAGGTCCCGGGGCTCCCAGAAGCTTTTCCTATACCCAAGCGGGTGGCGGACATTGTAAATAAAGAATGGGAAAGGCCCTGTATTCCTTTCGTCCCTCCCCCCATATTTAAAAAATTGTTTCCTATGGTCGACCCCAGAAAGGACTTATGGCAGACAGTCCCCAAGGTCGAGGGAGCGGTTTCCACTTTAAACAAACGCACCACTATACCCATAGAAGATAGTTGTGCTTTCAAAGATCCTATGGATAAAAAATTAGAAGGTTTACTTAAAAAGATGTTTGTTCAGCAGGGTTACCTTCTACAACCAATTTCATGCATTGTCCCTGTCGCTACAGCCGCATGTTTCTGGTTCGATGAGCTGGTAAAGGCGGTCGATAGTGATTCTCCTCCTTATGAGGAGATTATGGACAGAATCAATGCTCTCAAATTGGCTAATTCTTTCACCCTAGACGCCACTTTGCAATTGGCTAGGTTAGCGGCTAAGAATTCTGGGTTTGCTATTGTGGCGCGCAGAGCGCTTTGGTTGAAATCTTGGTCAGCTGATGCGTCTTCCAAGAACAAGCTACTTAACATTCCTTTCAAGGGGAAAACGCTGTTTGGCCCTGACTTGAAAGAGATTATCTCTGATATCACTGGGGGTAAGGGCCATGCCCTTCCTCAGGATCGGCCTTTCAAGGCCAAAAATAAACCTAATTTTCGTCCCTTTCGTAGAAACGGACCAGCCCAAAGTGCTACGTCCTCTAAGCAAGAGGGTAATACTTCTCAAGCCAAGCAAGCTTGGAGACCAATGCAAGGCTGGAACAAGGGAAAGCAGGCCAAGAAACCTGCCACTGCTACCAAGACAGCATGAAATGTTGGCCCCCGATCCGGGACCGGATCTGGTGGGGGGCAGACTCTCTCTCTTCACTCAGGCTTGGGCAAGAGATGTTCTGGATCCTTGGACACTAGAAATAGTCTCCCAAGGTTATCTTCTGGAATTCAAGGGGCTTCCCCCAAGGGGGAGGTTCCACAGGTCTCAGTTGTCTTCAGACCACATAAAAAGACAGGCATTCTTACATTGTGTAGAAGACCTGTTAACAATGGGAGTGATTCATCCTGTTCCATTAGGAGAACAAGGGATGGGGTTCTACTCCAATCTGTTCATAGTTCCCAAAAAAGAGGGAACGTTCAGACCAATCTTAGATCTCAAGATCTTAAACAAGTTTCTCAAGGTTCCATCGTTCAAGATGGAAACCATTCGAACAATTCTTCCTTCCATCCAGGAAGGTCAATTCATGACCACGGTGGATTTAAAGGATGCGTATCTACATATTCCTATCCACAAGGAACATCATCGGTTCCTAAGGTTCGCATTCCTGGACAAGCATTACCAGTTCGTGGCGCTTCCTTTCGGATTAGCCACTGCTCCAAGGATTTTCACAAAGGTACTAGGGTCCCTTCTAGCTGTGCTAAGACCAAGGGGCATTGCTGTAGTACCTTACTTGGACGACATTCTGATTCAAGCGTCGTCCCTTCCTCAAGCAAAGGCTCACACGGACATCGTCCTGGCCTTTCTCAGATCTCACGGATGGAAAGTGAACGTGGAAGAGAGTTCTCTATCTCCGTCAACAAGGGTTCCCTTCTTGGGAACAATAATAGACTCCTTAGAAATGAGGATTTTTCTGACAGAGGCCAGAAAAACAAGACTTCTAGACTCTTGTCGGATACTTCATTCCGTTCCTCTTCCTTCCATAGCGCAGTGCATGGAAGTGATAGGTTTGATGGTAGCGGCAATGGACATAGTTCCTTTTGCGCGCATTCATCTAAGACCATTACAACTGTGCATGCTCAGTCAGTGGAATGGGGACTATACAGACTTGTCTCAGAGGATACAAGTAAATCAGAGGACCAGAGACTCACTCCGTTGGTGGCTGTCCCTGGACAACCTGTCACAAGGGATGACCTTCCGCAGACCAGAGTGGGTCATTGTCACGACCGACGCCAGTCTGATGGGCTGGGGCGCGGTCTGGGGATCCCTGAAAGCTCAGGGTCTTTGGTCTCGGGAAGAATCTCTTCTACCGATAAATATTCTGGAACTGAGAGCGATATTCAATGCTCTCAAGGCTTGGCCTCAGCTAGCGAGGGCCAGGTTCATACGGTTTCAATCAGACAACATGACAACTGTTGCGTACATCAACCATCAGGGGGGAACAAGGAGTTCCCTGGCGATGGAAGAAGTGACCAAAATCATTCAATGGGCGGAGTCTCACTCCTGCCACCTGTCTGCAATCCACATCCCAGGAGTGGAAAATTGGGAAGCGGATTTTCTGAGTCGTCAGACATTGCATCCGGGGGAGTGGGAACTCCATCCGGAAATCTTTGCCCAAATCACTCAGCTGTGGGGCATTCCAGACATGGATCTGATGGCCTCTCGTCAGAACTTCAAAGTTCCTTGCTACGGGTCCAGATCCAGGGATCCCAAGGCGGCTCTAGTGGATGCACTAGTAGCACCTTGGACCTTCAAACTAGCTTATGTGTTCCCGCCGTTTCCTCTCATCCCCAGGCTGGTAGCCAGGATCAATCAGGAGAGGGCGTCGGTGATCTTGATAGCTCCTGCGTGGCCACGCAGGACTTGGTATGCAGATCTGGTGAATATGTCATCGGCTCCACCATGGAAGCTACCTTTGAGACGAGACCTTCTTGTTCAAGGTCCGTTCGAACATCCGAATCTGGTCTCACTCCAGCTGACTGCTTGGAGATTGAACGCTTGATCTTATCGAAGCGAGGGTTCTCAGATTCTGTTATCGATACTCTTGTTCAGGCCAGAAAGCCTGTAACTAGAAAGATTTACCACAAAATTTGGAAAAAATATATCTGTTGGTGTGAATCTAAAGGATTCCCTTGGGACAAGGTTAAGATTCCTAAGATTCTATCCTTCCTTCAAGAAGGATTGGAAAAAGGATTATCTGCAAGTTCCCTGAAGGGACAGATTTCTGCCTTGTCTGTGTTACTTCACAAAAAGCTGGCAGCTGTGCCAGATGTTCAAGCCTTTGTTCAGGCTCTGGTTAGAATCAAGCCTGTTTACAAACCTTTGACTCCTCCTTGGAGTCTCAACTTAGTTCTTTCAGTTCTTCAGGGGGTTCCGTTTGAACCCTTACATTCCGTTGATATTAAGTTATTATCTTGGAAAGTTTTGTTTTTGGTTGCAATTTCTTCTGCTAGAAGAGTTTCAGAATTATCTGCTCTGCAGTGTTCTCCTCCTTATCTGGTGTTCCATGCAGATAAGGTGGTTTTACGTACTAAACCTGGTTTTCTTCCAAAAGTTGTTTCTAACAAAAACATTAACCAGGAGATTATCGTACCTTCTCTGTGTCCGAAACCAGTTTCAAAGAAGGAACGTTTGTTGCACAATTTGGATGTTGTTCGCGCTCTAAAATTCTATTTAGACGCTACAAAGGATTTTAGACAAACATCTTCCTTGTTTGTTGTTTATTCTGGTAAAAGGAGAGGTCAAAAAGCAACTTCTACCTCTCTCTCTTTTTGGATTAAAAGCATCATCAGATTGGCTTACGAGACTGCCGGACGGCAGCCTCCCGAAAGAATCACAGCTCATTCCACTAGGGCTGTGGCTTCCACATGGGCCTTCAAGAACGAGGCTTCTGTTGATCAGATATGTAGGGCAGCGACTTGGTCTTCACTGCACACTTTTACCAAATTTAACAAGTTTGATACTTTTGCTTCTTCTGAGGCTATTTTTGGGAGAAAGGTTTTGCAAGCCGTGGTGCCTTCCATCTAGGTGACCTGATTTGCTCCCTCCCATCATCCGTGTCCTAAAGCTTTGGTATTGGTTCCCACAAGTAAGGATGACGCCGTGGACCGGACACACCTATGTTGGAGAAAACAGAATTTATGTTTACCTGATAAATTACTTTCTCCAACGGTGTGTCCGGTCCACGGCCCGCCCTGGTTTTTTAATCAGGTCTGATAATTTATTTTCTTTAACTACAGTCACCACGGTATCATATGGTTTCTCCTATGCAAATATTCCTCCTTAACGTCGGTCGAATGACTGGGGTAGGCGGAGCCTAGGAGGGATCATGTGACCAGCTTTGCTGGGCTCTTTGCCATTTCCTGTTGGGGAAGAGAATATCCCACAAGTAAGGATGACGCCGTGGACCGGACACACCGTTGGAGAAAGTAATTTATCAGGTAAACATAAATTCTGTTTTTTTACCAAAGGTTAAAAAAATCTAAGGTAAATTTAGGTCTAATAATCATTTTCGTTCCTTTCCTCACAACAAGGAACAAAAGCCTGATCTTTCATCCTCAGGAGCGGTATCAGTTTGGAAACCATTTCCAGTTTGGAATATATCCAAGCCTTATAGAAACCTATAGCCAGCTCCTAAATACCCATGAAGGTGTGGCCCTCATTCCAGCTCAGCTGGTATGGGGCAGTTTAAGTTTTCTTCAAGGAAATTTGGATCAATTCCGTTCACAATCTCTGGTTTCAGAACATTGTTTCAGAAAGGTACAGAATTGGCTTCAAGTTAAGGCCTCCTGCTAAGAGATTTTTTTCTTTCCCGTGTCCCAGTAAACACAGCAAATGCTCAGCATTTCTGAAATGTGTTTCAGATCTAGAGTTGGCTGGAGTAATTATGCCAGTTCCAGTCCTGGAACAGGGGCTGGGGTTTTATTCTATCTCTTCATTGTACCAAAGAAGGTCAATTCCTTCAGACCAGTTCCGGATCTATCTATATTGAATCATTATGTAAGGATACCAACATTCAAGATGGTAACTGTAGGACTATCCTGCCTTTTGTTTAGCAAGGGCATTATATGTCTACAATAGATTTACAGGATGCATATCTGCATATTCCGATTCATCCAGATCACTTTTAGTTTCTGAGATTCTCTTTTTAGACAAGCATTACCAGTTTTGTGGCTCTACCGTTTGGCCTAGCGTCAGCTCCAAGAATTTTTTTCAAAGGTTCTCGGTGCTCTTCTGTCTGTAATCGGAGAACAGGGTTTTGGTATTTCCTTTTTTTGAACGATATCTTGGTACTTGCTCAGTCTTTACTTTTTCGCAGAATCTCATACGAATCGACTTGTGTTGTTTCTTCAAGATCATGGTTGGAGGATCAATTTACCAATCAGTTCATTGTTTCCTCAGACGAGGGTAACCTTTTTAGGTTTCCAGATAGATTCAGTGTCTATGACTCTGTCCTTGTCAGATAAGAGAAGTTTAACATTGATATCAGCTTGTCAAAACCTTCTTTGTTCTTCCGACCTGGTCTATAATCTCAACAGATGCAAGTCTTACAGGTTGGGGAGCTGTGTGGGGGTATCTGACGGCACAAGGGGTTTGGGAATCTCAGGAGGTGAGATTTCCGATCAATATTTTGGAACTCCGTGCAATTTCAGAGCTCTTCAGTCTTGGCCTCTTCTGAAGAGAGAGTTGTTCATTTGTTTTCAGATAGACAATGTCACAACTGTGGCATACATCAATCATCAAGGAGGGACTCACAGTCCTCTGGCTATGAAAGAAGTATCTCGAATTTTGGTTTGGGCGGAATCCAGCTCCTGTCTAATCTCTGCGGTTCATATCCCAGGTATAGACAATTGGGAAGCGGATTATCTCAATCGCCAAACGTTGCATCCGGGCGAATGGTCTCTTCACCCAGAGGTATTTCTTCAGATTGTTCAAATGTGGGAACTCCCAGAAATAGATCTGATGGCTTCTCATCTAAACAAGAATTTCCCTGGTATCTGTCCAGATCCCGGGATCCTCGGGCGGAAGCAGTGGATACATTATCACTTCCTTGGAAGTATCATCCTGCCTATATCTTTCCGCCTCTAGTTCTTCTTCCAAGAGTATTCTCCAAGATTCTAAAGGAATGCTCGTTTGTCCTGCTGGTAGCTCCAGCATGGCCTCACAGGTTTTGGTATGCGGATCTTGTCCGGATGTCCTCTTGCCAGCTGTGGACTCTTCCGTTAAGACCAGACTTTCTGTCGCAAAGGTCCTTTTTTCCATCAGGATCTCAAATCCTTAAATTTTAAGGTATGGAGTTTGAACGCTTGATTCTTGGTCAAAGAAGGTTTCTCTGACTCTGTGATTAATACTATGTGACAGGCTCGTAAATCTGTATCTAGTGAGATATATTATAGAGTCTGGAAGACTTATATTTCTTTCATGTAATTAGCAAGAGTCCATGAGCTAGTGACGTATGGGATATACATTCCTACCAGGAGGGGCAAAGTTTCCCAAACCTCAAAATGCCAATAAATACACCCCTCACCACACCCACAAATCAGTTTTACAAACTTTGCCTCCTATGGAGGTGGTGAAGTAAGTTTGTATTAGATTCTACGTTGATATGCGCTCCGCAGCAGGTTGGAGCCCGGTTTTCCTCTCAGCGTGCAGTGAATGTCAGAGGGATGTGAGGATAGTATTGCCTATTTGAATTCAATGATCTCCTTCTACGGGGTCTATTTCATAGGTTCTCTGTTATCGGTCGTAGAGATTCATCTCTTACCTCCCTTTTCAGATCAACGATATACTCTTATATATACCATTACCTCTACTGATTTTCGTTTCAGTACTGGTTTGGCTTTCTACAACTTGTAGATGAGTGTCCTGGGGGTAAGTAAGTCTTATTTTCTGTGACACTCTAAGCTATGGTTGGGCACTTTTTTATAAAGTTCTAAATATATGTATTCAAACATTTATTTGCCTTGACTCAGGATGTTCAACTTTCCTTATTTCAGACAGTCAGTTTCATATTTGAGATAATGCATATGAATCAATCAATTTTTTTCTTACCTTAAAATTTGACTTTTTTCCCTGTGGGCTGTTAGGCTCGCGGGGGCTGAAAATGCTTCATTTTATTGCGTCATTCTTGGCGCAGACTTTTTTGGCGCAAATTTTTTTTTTCTGTTTCCGGCGTCATAAGTGTCGCCAGAAGTTGCGTCATTTTTGACGTTTTTTTGCTCCAAAAGTGTCGGCGTGGCGTCATTTTTGGCGCCAAAAGCATTTAGGCGCCAAATAATGCGGGCGTCTTTTTTGGCGCTAAAAAAATATGGGCGTCACTATTGTCTCCACATTATTTAAGTCTCATTATTTATTGCTTCTGGTTGCTAGAAGCTTGTTCACTGGCATTTTTTCCCATTCCTGAAACTGTCATTTAAGGAATTTGATCAATTTTGCTTTATATGTTGTTTTTTCTATTACATATTGCAAGATGTCCCACGTTAACACTGAGTCAGAAGATACTTCTGGAAAATCGCTGCCTGGTGCTGGATCTACCAAAGCTAAGTGTATCTGCTGTAAACTTATGGTATCTGTTCCTCCAGCTGTTGTTTGTACTGATTGTCATGACAAACTTGTTAATGCAGATAATATTTCCTTTAGTACTGTTACATTACCTGTTGCTGTTCCGTCAACATCTAATGCTCAGAGTGTTCCTGATAACATAAGAGATTTTGTTTCTAAATCCATTAAGTAGGCTATGTCTGTTATTCCTCCTTCTAGTAAACGTAAAAAGTCTTTTAAAACTTCTCATTTTTCAGATGAATTTTTAAATGAACATCATCATTCTGATTCTGATAATGGTTCTTCTGTTTCAGAGGATTCTGTCTCAGAGGTTGATGCTGATAAATCTTCATATTTATTTAAAATGGAATTTATTCGTTCTTTACTTAAAGAAGTCCTAATTGCATTAGAAATAGAGGATTCTGGTCCTCTTGATACTAAATCTAAACGTTTAAATAAGGTTTTTAAATCTCCTGTAGTTATTCCAGAAGTTTTTCCTGTCCCTGATGCTATTTCTGAAGTAATTTCCAGGGAATGGAATAATTTGGGTAATTCATTTACTCCTTCTAAACGTTTTAAGCAATTATATCCTGTGCCATCTGACAGATTAGAGTTTTTGGGACAAAATCCCTAAGGTTGATGGGGCTGTCTCTACTCTTGCTAAGCGTACTACTATTCCTACGGCAGATGGTACTTCCTTTAAGGATCCTTTAGATAGGAAAATTGAATCCTTTCTAAGAAAAGCTTACTTGTGTTCAGGTAATCTTCTTAGACCTGCTATATCTTTAGCGGATGTTGCTGCAGCTTCAACTTTTTGGTTAGAAGCTTTAGCGCAACAAGTAACAGATCATAATTCTCATAGCATTATTAATCTTCTTCAACATGCTAATAATTTTATTTGTGATGCTATCTGTGATATCATTAGAGTTGATGTCAGGTATATGTCTCTAGCTATTTTAGCTAGAAGAGCTTTATGGCTTAAAACTTGGAATGCTGATATGTCTTCCAAGTCAACTTTGCTTTCCCTTTCTTTCCAGGGTAATAAATTATTTGGTTCTCAGTTGGATTCTATTATCTCAACTGTTACTGGAGGGAAAGGAACTTTTTTACCACAGGATACAAAATCTAAAGATAAATTTAGGTCTAATAATCGTTTTCGTTCCTTTCGTCACAACAAGGAACAAAAGCCTGATCCTTCATCCTCAGGAGCGGTATCAGTTTGGAAACCATCTCCAGTCTGGAATAAATCCAAACATTTTAGAAAACCAAAGCCAGCTCCTAAGTCCACATGAAGGTGCGGCCCTCATTCCAGCTCAGCTGGTAGGGGGCAGATTACGTTTTTTCAAAGAAATTTGGATCAATTCAGTTCACAATCTTTGGATTCAGAACATTGTTTCAGAAGGGTACAGAATTGGCTTCAAGATAAGGCCTCTTGCAAAGAGATTTTTTCTTCTTCCCGTGTCCCAGTAAACCCAGCGAAGGCTCAAGCATTTCTGAATTGTGTTTCAGATCTAGAGTTGGCTGGAGTAATTATGCCAGTTCCAGTTCTGGAACAGGTGCTGGGGTTTTATTCAAATCTCTGCATTGTACCAAAGAAGGAGAATTCCTTCAGACCAGTTCTAGATCTAAAAATATTGAATCGTTATGTAAGGATACCAACATTCAAAATGGTAACTGTAAGGACTATCCTGCCTTTTGTTCAGCAAGGGCATTATATGTCTACAATAGATTTACAGGATGCATATTCCGATTCATCCAGATCACTATCCGTTTCTGAGATTCTCTTTCCTAGACAAGCATTACCAGTTTGTGGCTCTACCGTTTGGCCTAGCAACAGCTCCAAGAATTTTTACAAAGGTTCTCGGTGCCCTTCTGTCTGTAATCAGAGAACAGGGTATTGTGGTATTTCCTTATTTGGACGATATCTTGTTACTTGCTCAGTCTTCACATTTAGCAGAATCTCATACGAATCGACTTGTGTGGTTTCTTCAAGATCATGGTTGGAGGATCAATTTACTAAAAAGTTCATTGATTCCTCAGACAAGGGTAACCTTTTTAGGTTTCCAGATAGATTCAGTGTCCATGACTCTGTCTTTGACAGACAAGAGACGTCTGAAATTGATATCAGCTTGTCGAAACCTTCAGTCACAATCATTCCCTTCGGTAGCCTTATGCATGGAAATTCTAGGTCTTATGACTGCTGCATCGGACGCGATCCCCTTTGCTCGTTTTCACATGCAACCTCTTCAGCTCTGTATGCTGAACCAGTGGTGCAGGGATTACACAAAGATATCTCAATTGATATCTTTTTTAAAACCGATTGTACGACACTCTCTGACGTGGTGGACAGATCATCATCGTTTAGTTCAGGGGGCTTCTTTTGTTCTTCTGACCTGGACTGTAATTTCAACAGATGCAAGTCTTACAGGTTGGGGAGCTGTGTGGGGGTCTCTGACAGCACAAGGGGTTTGGGAATCTCAGGAGGTGAGATTACCGATCAATATTTTGGAACTCCGTGCAATTTTCAGAGCTCTTCAGTCATGGCCTCTTCTAAAGAGAGAATCGTTCATTTGTTTTCAGACAGACAATGTCATAACTGTGGCATACATCAATCATCAAGGAGGGACTCACAGTCCTCTGGCTATGAAAGAAGTATCTCGAATTCTGGTATGGGCGGAATCCAGCTCCTCTCTAGTTTCTGCGGTTCATATCCCAGGTATAGACAATTGGGAAGCGGATTATCTCAGTCGCCAAATGTTACATCCGGGCGAATGGTCTCTTCACCCAGAGGTATTTCTTCAGATTGTTCAAATGTGGGGACTTCCAGAAATAGATCTGATGGCCTCTCATCTAAACAAGAAACTTCCCAGGTATCTGTCCAGATCCAGGGATCCTCAAGCGGAAGCAGTGGATGCATTGTCACTTCCTTGGAAGTATCATCCTGCCTATATCTTTCCGCCTCTAGTTCTTCTTCCAAGAGTAATCTCCAAAATTCTGAAGGAATGCTCGTTTGTTCTGCTGGTAGCTCAAGCATGGCCTCACAGGTTTTGGTATGCGGATCTTGTCCGGATGGTCTCTTGCCAACCGTGGACTCCGTTAAGACCAGACCTTCTGTCGCAAGGTCCTTTTTTCCATCAGGATCTCAAATCCTTAAATTTAAAGGTATGGAGATTGAACGCTTGATTCTTAGTCAAAGAGGTTTCTCTGACTCTGTGATTAATACTATGTTACAGGCTCGTAAATCCGTATCTAGGGAGATATATTATAGAGTCTGGAAGACTTATATTTCTTGGTGTCTTTCTCATCATTTTTCCTGGCATTCTTTTAGAATTCCGAGAATTTTACAGTTTCTTCAGGATGGTTTGGATAAAGGTTTGTCTGCAAGTTCCTTGAAAGGACAAATCTCTGCTCTTTCTGTTCTTTTTCACAGAAAGATTGCTAATCTTCCTGATATTCATTGTTTTGTACAAGCTTTGGTTCGTATAAAACCTGTCATTAAGTCAATTTCTCCTCCTTGGAGTTTGAATTTGGTTCTGGGGGCTCTTCAAGCTCCTCCGTTGAAACCTATGCATTCATTGGACATTAAATTACTTTCTTGGAAAGTTTTGTTCCTTTTGGCCATCTCTTCTGCCAGAACAGTTTCTGAATTATCTGCTCTTTCTTGTGAGTCTCCTTTTCTGATTTTTCACCAGGATAAGGCGGTGTTGCGAACTTCTTTTAAATTTTTACCTAAGGTTGTGAATTCTAACAACATTAGTAGAGAAATTGTGGTTCCTTCATTATGTCCTAATCCTAAGAATTCTAAGGAGAAATCATTGCATTCTTTGGATGTAGTTAGAGCTTTGAAATATTATGTTGAAGCTACTAAGAATTTCAGAAAGACTTCTAGTCTATTTGTTATCTTTTCCGGTTCTAGGATAGGTCAGAAGGCCTCTGTCATTTCTTTGGCATCTTGGTTGAAATCTTTAATTCATCATGCTTATGTCGAGTCGGGTAAAACTCCGCCTCAAAGGATTACAGCTCATTCTACTAGGTCAGTTTATACTTCCTGGGCGTTTAGGAATGAAGCTTCGGTTGATCAGATTTGCAAAGCAGCAACTTGGTCTTCTTTGCATACTTTTACTAAATTCTACCATTTTGATGTGTTTTCTTCTTCTGAAGCTGTTTTTGGTAGAAAAGTACTTCAGGCAGCTGTTTCAGTTTGAATCTTCTGCTTATATTTTCAGTTTTTTTCTTTATAAGATTTAAACTTTATTTTTGGGTGTGGATTTTTTTCAGCGGAATTGGCTGTCTTTATTTTATCCCTCCCTCTCTAGTGACTCTTGCGTGGAAGTTCCACATCTTGGGTATCTGCTATCCCATACGTCACTAGCTCATGGACTCTTGCTAATTACATGAAAGAAAACATAATTTATGTAAGAACTTACCTGATAAATTCATTTCTTTCATATTAGCAAGAGTCCATGAGGCCCACCCTTTTTTGTGGTGGTTATGATTTTTTTGTATAAAGCACAATTATTCCAATTCCTTATATTTATGCTTTCGCACTTTTTTCTTATCACCCCACTTTTTGGCTATTCGTTAAACTGATTTGTGGGTGTGGTGAGGGGTGTATTTATAGGCATTTTGAGGTTTGGGAAACTTTGCCCCTCCTGGTAGGAATGTATATCCCATACGTCACTAGCTCATGGACTCTTGCTAATATGAAAGAAATGAATTTATCAGGTAAGTTCTTACATAAATTATGTTTTCTTAGTGTCTTTCTCATCATTTTTTCTTGGCATTCTTTTTGAATACCGAGAATTTTTCAGTTTCTTCAGGATGGTTTAGATAAAGGTTTGTCCGCAAGTTCCTTGAAAGGAAAAATCTCTGCTCTTTCTGTTCTTTTTTCACAGAAGGATTGCTAATCTTCCTGATATTTCATTGTTTTGTACAAGCTTTGGTTCGTATAAAACCTGTCATTAAGTCAATTTCTCCTCTTGGAGTTTGAATTTGGTTCTGGGGGCTTTTCAAGCTCCTCCTTTTGAACCCATGCATTCTTTGGTCGTTATATTACTTCTTGGAAAGTTTTGTTTCTTTTGGCCATCTCTTCTGCCAGAAGAGTCTCTGAATTATCTGCTCTTTCTTGTGAGTCTCCTTTTCTGATTTTTCATCAGGATGAGGCGGTGCTGCGAACTTCTTTTGAATTTTTTACCTAAGGTTGTGAATTCTAACAACCTTAGTAGAGAAGTTGTGGTTCCTTCATTATGTCCTAATCCTATGAATTCTAAGGAGAAATCATTGCATTCTTTGGATGCTGTTAGAGCTTTGTATTATTTGTCATCTTTTCCGGTTCTAGAAAAGGCCAGAAAGCTTCTGCCATTTCTTTGGCATCTTGGTTGAAATCTTTATTTCATCATGCTTATGTCGAGTCGGGTAAAACTCCGCCTCTAAAGATTACAGTTCATTCTACTAGGTCAGTTTCTACTTCCTGGGCGTTTAGGAATGAAGCTTCGATTGATCAGATTTGCAAAGCAGCAACTTGGTCCTCTTTGCATACTTTTTCTAAATTCTACCATTTTGATGTGTTTTCTTCTTCTGAAGCAGTTTTTGGTAGAAAAGTACTTCAGGCAGTGGTTTCAGTTTGAATCATCTTCTTATGTTTTTCATTAAACTTTATTTTGGGTGTGGATTATTTTCAGCAGGAATTGGCTGTCTTTATTTTATCCCTCCCTCTCTAGTGACTCTTGTGTGGAAAGATCCACATCTTGGGTAGTCATTAATCCCATACGTCACTAGCTCATGGACTCTTGCTAATTACATGAAAGAAAACATAATTTATGTAAGAACTTACCTGATAAATTCATTTCTTTCATATTAGCAAGAGTTCATGAGGCCCGCCCTTTTTTTGTGGTGGTTATGATTTTTTTGTATAAAGCACAATTATTCCAATTCCTTATTTTATATGCTTTCGCACTTTTTTCTTATCACCCCACTTCTTGGCTATTCGTTAAACTGAATTGTGGGTGTGGTGAGGGGTGTATTTATAGGCATTTTAAGGTTTGGGAAACTTTGCCCCTCCTGGTAGGAATGTATATCCCATACGTCACTAGCTCATGGACTCTTGCTAATATGAAAGAAATGAATTTATCAGGTAAGTTCTTACATAAATTATGTTTTTAACCTCTGTGATTATCTTGTATCTAAGCCTCTGCAAACTGCCCCTTTTTCTTTCATGTAATTAGCAAGAGTCCATGAGCTAGTGACGTATGGGATATACATTCCTACCAGGAGGGGCAAAGTTTCCCAAACCTCAAAATGCCTATAAATACACCCCTCACCACACCCACAATTCAGTTTTACAAACTTTGCCTCCCATGGAGGTGGTGAAGTAAGTTTGTGCTAGATTCTACGTTGATATGCGCTTCGCAGCAGGCTGGAGCCCGGTTTTCCTCTGAGTGCAGTGAATGTCAGAGGGATGTGAAGAGAGTATTGCCTCTTTGAATACAATGGTCTTCCTCTAGGGGATCTATTTCATAGGTTCTCTGTTATCGGTCGTAGAGATTTCTTCTCCTACCTCCCTTTTCAGTTCGACGATATACTCTTATATACCATTACCTCTACTGATTCTCGTTTCAGTACTGGTTTGGTTATCTACTATATGTAGATGAGTGTCTTAGGGTAAGTAAGTCTTATTTTATTTATTACACTCTAAGCTATGGTTGGGCACTTTATATGTAAAGTTCTAAATATATGTGTTTTAAACTTATATTTGCCATGATTCAGGATAATCAGTATTCCTTCATTCAGACTGTCAGTTTCATTATTTGGGATAATGCATATGAATAAATATTTTTTTCTTACCTTGAAAATTTTCAATGGACTTTTTCCCCTGTGGTCTGTTAGGCTCGCGGGGGCAGAAAAATGCTTCAATTTATTGCGTCATTCTTGGCGCAAACTTTTTTGGCGCAAAATTGTCATTTCCGGGGCCGTAGTTGTCGCCGGAAGTTTGTTCGTTGTTGCGTCATTTTTTTGACGCATGTGTGTTCAGACGTTTTTTTGCGCCAAAAAATGTGGGCGTCGTTTTCGGCGTCATAGGATGTGGCGTCATAGGATGTGGCGTCATACTTGGCGCCAAAAAATATGGGCGTTGTACTTGGCGCCAATAATGTGGGCGTTATACTTGGCGCCAATAATGTGGGCGTTATACTTGGAGCCAAAAAATGTGGGCGTCATACTTGTTCCACTTTTTCTCACATTATTTAAGTCTCACTTTTTTGTTTCTTCTGGTTGCTAGAGGCTTGTTTGTTTTGCATTTTTTCCCATTCCTGAAACTGTCATTTAAGGAATTTGATCATTTTGCTTTATATGTTGTTGTTTTTCTATTACATATTGCAAGATTTTCCATACACTGTTCCTGGATCAGAACATGCTGAGGGATTCCTGTTGACTGAGATAAGTCCTACCAAAGCGAAGTTCATTTATTTTAAATGTTATGAAAGTTTATCTTTAGCTATGGTTTGTAATAAGTTATCATGATAAACTTTTACATGCAGAATCCATTAGTATTTATGCTTTATATATTGCTATTCTTTTTACATCTTATGTACAAGATATACTTAGATATTTATAAGAATTTTTTTTTTTATTCTATTTTAAAGGCTTTGTCTGACATCCTGTCTTCTAATAAATTTTTAGGTCTTTTTCAAACTTCTTTTTTAGTTGATGAAGTTTCAAATGACCAACAACATAATGAATTATCCTTCTCTTATGGTGTTTTTTCTCATTCAGAATTTATTTTTAATCAGATATTGACACTAGCAAATCTACTTTTTTATTTTTAATAAAGTACATTTGTTCTTTGTTCAAAAGGTGTTGATTATTTTGGATATTGAAGTAACTAGTTCTTTTGATTTTAAAGACTAGCTAACATTTAAACTCTGCTTATTTATCTTCTGTGGTTTCTTCAGAAGTTTTTTTTTTCCAGTTCCTGATACTAGGGAATGGAATAGGCAGTTAGTTTTCAGTTTTGAGGAAAGATTCCCCAAGTTAATGGAGCTATCTCTACTTCTGCTAAATATACTATTATTCTTATAGCAAATAGTATTTATTTTTTTCCTTCAGATGGTCGTATCTTATTTAAGGAAAATTGTTTTCAGGTACTTTTCTTAGACCTGTAATTTATTTGGCCGATGTTGCAATTGCTTCATCTTTCTGGTTGGATACTTTCAGATCAAGTATCGGATTATGATTTGTTTAGCATTGTTAAAAGGACAAAATCTACTACTTATTTGAAGTTCAGACTAAGTGCTATTGCATTGTCTTGTTTTCTCCTGTTAAGTGTAGTCAGTCCACGGGTCATCATTACTTCTGG